>NC_020494.1:2862605-2904426 GCF_000184155.1 Fragaria vesca subsp. vesca
CCCCCCTACCCCCCTACCCTCCTCTCTCTCTCTCTCTCTCTCTCTCTCTCTCTCTCTCTCTCTCTCTCTCTCTCTCTCCCGTCTCTCTCTCTCTCACACGTGCACCCCAACCCGCCTGAGACCAAGGCTCTGTCCGCCGCCAAGGACCGCTGGACCACCCCTGTTCAGACCCCCGCCACCTCCTCTCCCTCCCCGGCCTAGGGCCTGAGCCTCTAACCTGTCGGAGAGCAGGAAAACCCGCAGGAGACGCCGGGAAGCTTTCCGCCGGAAATCCCACCTCCGGCCACCATAGGTCGGAATCTTTGGCTCATCTTGTAGCCCTCATCAAGGTGAGTATTCCCTCAAAATGAATTAGTCTAATTCGTTGTTGTTATGGAAAAATGTATAATTGAAGTTTTTAGGGATTTATGGAAGTTTTGGTTCGATTACCCTAGTTAGCCTTAGAAATGGACTTTGTGATAGTTAAGGAAGTTGTTGTGCGTGTTGAGAGGAGTGTTATGCTAAATTTTGAGAAGCATTGGGGTTCGCCGGAATCCGGCTGCCGGCCGCCGGCGCCGGCGTCGCCGCCCCTTAGGGGCAGTTTTTCATGTTTTTGGGTTTATTTTCATGAGAGGAGTTTAATGAAGTAATTTGGAATTTTTGGAGGAGTTTTGATAAGGTTTGGGATTTTTCTTTGGTTAAGGTTTGTGGTGGTTGTTAGATTGGAATTTCGGCAGTTGGTTTAGCAGGTTTAAAGTCTAAAAAGGTTAAATTATGGCTTTCGGTAATTGCGGAGTGATGTGAGCCTTACTAGATTAAAAGTGGAGAAGTTGGGCAAGAGAGATGAAATTATAGGCTCCATTTTATTTCAGAAATTTTATTAAAGTTTTATCCTAGTTTGGAGGCTTAATAATTATTTGGAACATGACGTGAGGAGGCTCGAATTGGAGAGACCTCGGATTGACGTCAGGCTTAGGCCTAAATTTGTGAGTGGACGTTCGTTTTCAATTATAAGCATGCGGTGATTTCATTTTAAATGAATGATTTTATTGAATATCAATTTGTGGAATTGTTTATTTTCGCGAAGTTATTTTTGGAAGTAAATGCTCTTATTTTATTTTGTTAACTTCGCTATTTGGAAAGTTACCGGAAATGAGATTTTCGGTGTAGCCATATATTTCTTGCTTCTTTTGCAATTGACAATTTTTATTATTTTTGAAGAGTTACCGAAAATGAGATTTTCGGTGAGTATGTATATATATATATATCCATATTTGGATGATTATGAGAATAATATGTATATGAAGAAATGCTAGCTTGACAGGACCCACCCCGAATTTTACCCTGAAACCCGAGTTGAGCCTTCTTGCTCCCTAAGATCAACACATCTCCCAATATAACAATTACTCAACTCTAATAATCCCACAAACAAGAATAAAGACTATTAATAATTTACTATTGGACTTTCAGAGCATATCCAAAGTTGAACGAAAAACAACGAATAAAAAATATGCAGAAGCAGCCTCTAACTATGCCTCGACTCTATGTACGCTCGACCTCCTTTAAAACTTAGCATGCACACTGGGTATTTGAAATTGAAGGGCCCAGGGAAAAGTAATATAAAAACGTTAGAGTGAGTGGACGAAAAATAAACAAATAACTGATCGCAACATAACTAACCAAACTTAATTACTTTCCCATTTTCCAATAATCAAGAAATCTGTTGCATGCAAGTGTTGATAAAACCTTCATAAGGAAAATCCCAAGGAAACGGACTAGTCCCGCTAGTCAAAATATTGACAAAGATAAATACTAACCTTCATTGAAGAAAATACCAAAATAATGGACTAGCCCCCCTAGTCAAAACAACAATAAATAATAAACCGATTTAACCATACAAGTGAGCCTCCCAGACTCGGTTGCCTCCCAGGCAAAGTACTCCCGTACTCCCATACTCCCTACACTTTCATGTCATGATAACAGAGAAGGTGCAGGGCTTGCGTGATGTCGTCGACTACATCACATCACCCGAAGGCGGAAAAGGCTTGAGTAACCCCACTTAAAACGTGGAAGCTACATCGCCTCGAAAGCAACATGCTAGCATGAATAATAACGATCCAACAAGTATGGCATAAATAAAGAAACATAAATCCATGTGAAAAAACTCATAACTTAAGCATAAGTACGATTCCCAACCGTACTCAAAGAATTCAAAGAGTAAAGAAAATAATTAAATTCGATGACGTGTCCCACATGTTAAAATGCTCAATGAAATAATTAATTTAAATAATTTTCACCTTTCGAAAACCAGGCAATATGCAAATCTGGATATAACCTCAAATCCGAAAATCATAAAGAAAATCCAAACTCAAATCTCAAATTATCAATCCGAGCTCAAATCCATAAATTATGACCAACATTTAATCCATGCATCAATATCAAATAATTCCAGGATTATTTCATATGCCGAAGTTATAATATATGCTCGGAAAATAAAATTCTAATTTAGAAAATCTTGCATGCATATTAATTAAAAACCAAAATGTCCACTCACAGATTTAGGCCTAAGCCTGACGAATTCCGAATCACCACTCAAGTGGGGTCTCCTCGAATCCTGGCACAACAACCATGCTTAGGACCAAACTTTAATTCCGGAAAATAATTACGTGAATAAAAATATCTAACTCTCTTCTGTTTAACCCTCTACTCTTATTAGGGTTAAACTCACCGAATTCACATCAAACTCCACCACAACTTCAAATCATCAATTCTAACATTCCAGGCTAAATACCAAGGAAATTCAACAACCGGATTTTCATTATAATAACCGGAAAAATCCTTAATATTTTAAAAATCCCAAACCTTATCAAAACTCCTCCAAAAATTCCAAACTATACTTCATTACTCCTCTCATTATAACAAACTCAAAAACCTGAAAAACAACCTCTAAGTGGCGGCGCCGCCGCCTGCTCCGCCGGCAGCCGAACTCCGGCGGCGTCCATTGCCTCTCAAAATTTAACAGAATAATCCTCTCATCAAGCACAACAACTTTCATAACTAACACTTAGTCCAATTCTAAGCTTAACGAGGGTAATCGAACCAAAACCTCCATAAATCCCTATAACTTCAATTAAACATATCTCGACACCAAGATCGAATTAAGTCGATTCTTTTTTAGGGATCACTAACCTTGATGAGAGCTACAAGATGAGTCAAGTTTCACGAGCTATGGTGGCCGGAGGTGGGAGCTCCGGCGAAGGAGCAGTTGGGACTCTAGAGAAGTTCTCCTCCCTTCCGGCGGCGTCATCGGCTCGGACTACGGCCCAGGAAGGCAGGGGAGGCGACGGGGGTCTGAACTGGGGTGGTCCGGCAGTCCCGAGTGGCCGAACGGCGGCGGGCAGAGCTGGGTCTCCGGCGGGTCGAGAGGAGCTCACGGGAGAGAGTGAGAGAAGAAAGAGGGAGAGAGAGAGTGTGAGTGTGGGTGGGTGTTGGGCTTCTCCACACCTACCCGGTCCAACTTAAACACCCACCAAAAATTAAACCCACTAAATTTTTACCATCTTTTTATTAACTCAAAATTTATCCTTTTATTTGATAACTTTTTCATGCTAACTCCGATTTTAACACATAACATGTCTACGTACTCGTATTAACGTCCTCTACAACTTTCATGAAGTAAGTTTTCCCAAATTCCAAACGGAAGAAAAAGTCAACTTTTAGAGTCTTAAATAGTAAACGGTTACTTAAAACGGTAAAAGGTCAAAGTAACCTAAAAGTAAATAACTGCAAATTGACTTAAGAACTGGGATGTGACATAGCTAGCTATACGTGCTTTTCCACCATACTGAGGTCAAATTCTATTATGGTGCGACGTGAGCGTTAGACGCAATCGTCGTAGCCCTATATAAATAAAATAATTTATGTAGGAGATATGCGCGTATATATTTATACACCATCTTTTCCACCATAATGAGGTAAAATGCCATTATAGTGCGACGTGAGTGTTAGACGCAAGCGTCGTAGCCTTGTGTGAATTTTCTATTTGTCTTTGTTGTTTCAAGAAAATTCATACAAGGGATATGACGAGTGTAACACATACATATTTTATTTTAGCCTGAGAGACTCTATTTTTATGAAGTGTTGGTGACTAGCGCGGCTAGTCACGTTTCGGTAAATTCGGTAAATTTTTAAAAGCTTTTGAGCTTGTTGCATGCTGTTAATTGTATTTTCCACAGAAGTTAAATCGAGAAAGCAGAAAGATTTATTTCTTTTTAAATTTATTTTTGTCCACTCACTCTAACGGTTTCAAATGTTTTCCTTTGGGCTCTTCGTTTTAAAAATGCCCAGTTACAGGTTAACATAGTTGAGGCTGAACGTACATGGAGAAGAGGCATAGTCAATAGTATAGCTTCCGCTCATTTATATTTATTTCTAGTTCCTCTCCTCTCAAGTAGAGTTGCTCTGAATATGTGATTGTTGGTTATAGGATCTTTGTTAGATTAGTGAATCTATATTGGGAGATGTTGTGATTTGTGGGGAGCACGAAGGCTCTAGGAGTTTATAAGGTTGGAGTTGGAACTTTTAGAAGTGCCTGCAGGTGTTTTTTTTTTAGGAAGGGTTGTCCATTTTGAAGGGAGGTTATGTCGAATTTTCGGTAAATTTTCCTTAGAGGTGGTCCCCGCAGGATTTACTTCGGGTTTCAAGGTGAAATTCGGGGTGGGTCCTGACATCTAGGGTCAGACAGTTAGTTTTTAAGGGTTAGAAACCGAGTTTCTAAAACATTTGGAGCCAATAAGTCGATTATTGGGGTCAGTAACTGAGTTATTGGGGCTTACTGGGGGTCAGTAATTGAGTTTTTTTGGGTCAGAAACTGAGTTTCGATGATCGGTCACCAGAGTAACTGAGTTACTTGGGGTCAATAACTGAGTTTTTTGAGTCAGTAATTGAATTTCTAAGGTCAGTAACTGAGTTTCTGAGGTTAGAAACTGAGTTTCGGTGATCGGTCGCCGGAGTAACCCAGTTACTGGGGGTCAGTAACTGAGTTTTTTAGGTCAGTAACTTAATTTTTGGGGTCAGTAACTGAGTTTATGGGGTTAGAAACTGAGTTCCGGTGATCGGTCACCTGAATAACCTAGTTACTGGGGGTCAGTAACTGAGTTTTTTTGGGTCAGTAACTGGGTTTTTTTGTCAGTAACTGCATTTCTAGGGTCAGTAACTGAGTTCCAGCGATCGGTCGCCAGAGTAACCGAGTTACTAGGGGTCAGTAACCGAGTTACCGGTGACTGAAAAAAATTCTGGCGACCGGAGTCCGACGACCAGAGTCCGGCGGCCGGTGTCCAGAGATCCGGTAAGCTGCTGGCAAAGTCTTTCCTCTTTCTCTTACACTTTCTCTCTCTAAGCATATATAAGGACCAAGGGTAAAAATGTCTTAAAAAAATTATTTTATTATGAATTTAATAAAGATTTATGTATTTGGGCACAAATAAGTCTCTCTCTCATTCAATTGGAGTCAAAAATCTTATTCTTATTGGAATGGGGTTTGACTTTTCTATTTTTGTGCAAATGATCATTATCCCCAAATCGATTCAAGTGTCTTACCAATGTCGTCGATTATCAAACATGTTATTTTAATTTCAAATTTCATATTCAATACATATTCATCTTTTTACCAAAAAATAACATTTATGTCTTTAACACATTTGTTTTCCATTAACCAAAGTAAAACAACAAACTACAGTAGTACAACACAGAGCCTGCTATTCCCCTTCCTAACTTATCTAAATGAAACATTGAGGACACATAAATGGGAAAGACAGTGAAATCGAAGAAAAGACGAAGAGGAACTATGAGTCTATGACTACAAAATTTGTTTCATGATGAACATGTCCAAAAATGACATAATAATCGGAAATTATGATCGAATATTGTACACAAGAAATCAAATACGCCACGGTATGAAACCTTTACCGGGTCATAGAATCGATCAAAATGTTTCAAGTCATCACCTTCAACAATTTAACATTTGTATAATTATCGAGACGCTTTCGGGGACTGTTTGCTTGATGTAAAAGCAGGAGTTTTAACTCTTCTTATCCGGATTTTGTAGGCTTCTTCTCTGCCTTTGCTTTGTCTAGCTACCCAACTAGTGAAACTGGCCACCTAAACATTTTTGCTGTCTAAATAGCATGTGGATTTTGCTTTGTCCTGCGGTTTGGATTGGCTATCTGGTTGGTTGGTCAACTTGGTTCTGTCCTTCCCTCACTATAATACATATGCGTTATGTTATGTGTACATGCCTTTGATGCATGCAAATTAGAAGCTGCATATATATTAAACACTTGGTGCTGAGGGCATGTGGCCGCAGCCCCCGGGAGGAAGAGGTGGCGTTTGCTGTTCGGAGGTATATGCCCGACCTTGTCTTGCAAAAGCAATGTAATAATATGGTGCTGAGTACTAAATAACACCCTAGCCTATCACTTGTCAAGTTAATTGTCAGTAGACTCTTACCATCAGTACGTACGTATATATCATTGGCGTATATGTTTCTCCAAGTTAATTTCTCAGTTAACAACCTTAATAGTAAATCAAGTAACTAATAAGCAATCCGAGATAAAACGCATGCAGTGTCATCTTTTGGGGTAAACCGTCGGGTAAAATGCAGAGAGAGAGAGAGAGCGCATGGACACCATATATGCACCACCAACAAGATCCCAACAGCTTTCTTTTCTTTACTCAAGATCCCAACAACTTAAAGAAGCCAAGCTTAATTTCTTTCGAATAATAGATTTATAACCGAAAAACATGCAGTGTGTAGATAAAAATCATCTTAGATTCCTAGCCGAAAAGAAAGAAAATGTTCATGTTGCAGTGACTTGTTGCAGAGCATGCAGATCATGAAGTTCATGACTGGCGTAGTGTCTCTACGCACCACATAATTGACAAGTATATTAATTTGTATACATGTATGTTACAAATGACAAGCCCTTTCCTTGTTCTTATTACATGATCGATCGAGGGAGTCGAGTTGTCAATGAGAAAGAAAGAAGCTGCATATTTCATTTCAGTATGTTCATGTCATGCATGGCAACGTAATATAATATACCATTCCCTACTGAGAATCAACACGATCCAGCTGACACGTGTGCAGGATATTTCCACACAGTTCCCACGTGTCGCTCCTACGACATGCACGCATGTGGCTGCCATTACCAAATCTATCCCCTGCAACAAGCCACCACACACCCACCGCCTCTCTCTCTCTCTCAAATTCTAAGTTCACTCGCATTTTTCTGAAGAAGCTCGTCATCTTATTTCTATATTTCATTATTTTCATTTCACCAGAAGATGACCAGTAGCTAGTGCAGGTACGTAGATTGCCAATAAATAGGGGGCGACGTCGTCCTATATAGTTTGCTGCAGCTACTTCATTACAGTTCAGTTATTGCCATTGCCAATTTTGTCTAGGCCCTAACAACTGTTCTTCTTTTGAGAAGATAACCAAACACATTTAGAAAAAAAAAAAAAAGGAAAAACAAATCGAAGCTTGATCTTCAATGTGCTTTCAATCCTGAGATTGTGGGGGGTAACTTGGTAACAGTTAGGGCAAAATATTGACGTGCATGAAGTACGTAGTAGACCAACTGGGGAATAATTTCTCGCGACTTCATTTTAATTTGCATCTTAATTTCTCTAATTTGGACACTCTTACTTCTCTCTTATTTTTGGAAACTCACCACACTAGTGAGTACATACCCATTAGTATATTCCATTACATGCAGGATTTTATCATTAAATTTCGTTTGACCAGAGTTAAAAAAGTTCTCTTCTTATCTAGACGTGGAGTTCTCATGCAGTCGACTGATTTATGAGAATTTTTAATTATTATGTGTATAGTTGTATATGATATGTTTTATGCATGAAGTGCTTCAATATTTGCATGTATTCTGATTATATACGTGTACATTACAAAGGCACAAATTTCACTTTTGATATTACTATGGTTGACAATTTTAATCAACGGTTTTACATTAGCGTTACAATTTCAATATGACTTATGCATGTATGGAAAAATATCCTATCCCAAAGCCCGATACCACATATCAAGTACGATACGACATTTCATCAATAGTGTTACAATAGTCACATCGAAAAAAATAAAGGTTACAATAGTTACAACAATGTCATCAAATATTTATACTGAGGGCGTAACTGAATGTATAACCAAACATAATATTTGACTAAAAGGACGGGGATCGACGGAATAATTTTGACAGATTGCCGATGAAGAAAGATCAAAATGAAATTAGATGTGAACGAATATGAAGTCGGGGGCGGTAAAATTAGAGGGCGCCCGCCGGAAGGGGAAGGAGTTGGGACAAGTCGATCGAAGGCTACCACACTTTAACGTACTTAAGGAGGCCCTAGAAGGGGACGGACAGAAGGAGATAACAGGTGGCAGACCTAGTGACCAAAATGAAATGATTTGATTTCCAAATTTCTTAGTCGTAAATCCTAATTGTTATGGGTCACGGTGTCCCCTCCCTCACCCTCTTGCTTCCCCACATGCATACACACACAGTAATATTATCATCCATAGCTCCTCTCTCAAAACCCAGAACAATAATAAAATAATGCTTTCTTTTAGGTCAAGAGTCAAGACTAGCTAGCCCAAAGAGGAGAAAGAAAGAGAGAGAGATATCAAACACCGCCCAGTCATCCCAACAAAAGCTTCCACTTTGCTTTCTTTGCTCCCTCCATTTATTCCTGTATATTTATTTCTCATTTACCAGACACCAAAACGAAAAAAAAAAAGAGAGAATCTCGATCCTCGTGCAACCCTTCATGGCTGAGACTCTCTCTCTCTCTCTCTCTCTTTTTTCATCTTCCTCGAGCTCGCTCTTCTACTTAGTACTGCTTCTTAACCTAAGCCTGTTAGCCTGCTACTACCTCAATATCTGTGTTCTCTCAAGTCTCAGAAACCCCTCCTTAATTAACTTTGACACAGTTTCTCACAATATTCACTTGTTGTTACTGTTCTTCTGTGTTTTCCAATATCCTGACGCTCTATTTCCAAAGACAAAGCACATCTCTCTTGCAAAACCACCAAACAAGCAAACATGGATTCTAATTCCCCTCCTCCTCCTCCTCCCCATCATCATCATCCTCAGAACTGGCTCGGTTTCTCTCTTTCCAACCACTTCTCCTCTCCCCCTCATAACTCCCACCTCTCTCTCTTCGAGGCCTTCACCTCCTCTCCAGGTCCGCCCTCTCTATCTACCTCATTTCTTCTCTCTCTTAAATATAACTATCTTATATTTCTGATTTGCTCACATCGATTTTTTCTTTTGTTTACAGACACCGGGGTTAACTCCACAGCGTCGGATCATCATCAAGATGCACATGCAGGTGCAACTGAGACCGACCTCTCCATCTTCAGCGGCGGCGTCGGCACGAAGCTTGAGGACTTTCTCGGTGGTGGCTGCACCACCACCACCACCGCCGGGGTCACAACCGCCACAGCCGATGTCATCACCACCGCATCAACAACGCCGACGTCGCTCGCTCCCTTCTCATCTACTAACGATCATCTCGCTGTGGCCGAAAATGAGATTTACGACTCCGAACTCAAAACCATAGCCGCTAGCTTCCTCCGTGGTTTCTCCACCACCCCTACCGCCACCGCTACCGCCCCTACTACTCTGCAGCAAACCAAAACCCACCACCCGGTGGGGACCACCGAAACCTCCACCGCCAAGAAAACCGTGGACACCTTCGGTCAGCGCACCTCGATTTACCGTGGCGTTACAAGGTGTGGAGATCGAGCTAAAATATATTATCTATTTGTTCTTATTATCATCAAGTAGTTTGTTTGTTTATTTTATGTTGTTTGGGTGTTTGAATATCAGGCATAGGTGGACAGGAAGATATGAAGCTCATCTATGGGATAACAGTTGCAGAAGAGAAGGACAAAGCAGGAAAGGAAGGCAAGGTAATTATTTTCTGAACTAGGTTTTCTATGGCCTTCATAACTCTTAACGTGCGCCCCAGTATACGTTGCTTAGGACCAACGGGTCCACTCCATCTCCATTTCTGGGTTTAGCTTCTGTGACTGGAATAAATGAAGGAGATGGAGAAGAAAAGAATATCATTTTCAATGTAAAATCCCAAGAGAAACAATGTTGCAGGTCGCCCATTCAAGGGCTTTGCATAGTTAGATCGGGTGTGGCATTGCCGCATTTGAGACATAGTAGTGTGCACATTAGATTTGAACCACATAGCACGTTGCTACTCTGCGCCATTGTTTTCAAGTTTCATGAGTACCAAGACTCTGATGTGGGCTTTGTTTCTTTTGTTTTTATGTACATGGACGTAAATGATTGCTGCTATTATCATCGACCTCAACTCCATCAGTTTATTTGGGTGAGTTTGTTTTACTGCTCTTGCCTTTAAGATCATCATTTAATTTAACTGTATGTAACTTTGGTTTCTTAGATTCACTGTCATAGAAGTACATGGGCCTCATCAAGTTAAGATCCAGCATTGGATATTATAGGTTACTGTATCAGAAATATTCTTTGCATGAATGCATCATAATGTTCAGATCTTACTTAGATTCTTATTGCTGAAATTTAATGATTTATTTAAATTTTATGAATTTTTGTACTGAAGGTGGTTATGATAAAGAAGACAAAGCAGCAAGAGCCTACGATCTAGCAGCTCTCAAGTACTGGGGTCCGACCACCACCACAAACTTTCCGGTAAATATTTTCTTTTCCTGTATTTTGATTTTGTTTCTAATATTTTTCTATTTTGGTTTTATTTGATGTTGAAAATTATTTTCCAAGGTTACCAACTATGAGAAGGAATTGACGGAGATGAAGAACATGTCTAGGCAGGAATTTGTTGCTTCCCTCAGAAGGTAATTAGATACACATTTATCCATTATTTGGTCTGAAGTACTCTTTCTTTTTTAGTATCATGGTTAATTAATGTGTTTCACTCTTTATGGTATAGGAAAAGTAGTGGATTTTCAAGAGGAGCCTCTATTTACAGAGGGGTGACAAGGTTTGTAATTTTCATGTGTTTGACGGTAAAAATAATTGGAATCTAAGTTTCACTCACCATTTTAATTAATTTTTATACCGAAATATTAATATATCCCAAATTCGTTTCAGGCACCATCAACATGGTAGATGGCAGGCAAGAATAGGAAGGGTTGCTGGCAACAAAGATCTGTACCTAGGCACTTTCAGTGAGTATTACCTTCACATTTGCCTTGATGTTATAATTGACTTCAACTAATTTTTGTCCAACATTAGGCACACAAGAAGAAGCTGCCGAGGCCTATGACATTGCAGCTATCAAGTTCCGAGGCTTAAATGCAGTCACCAACTTTGATATGAGCCGTTACGATGTGAAGAGCATTGCCAACAGCAACCTCCCCATCGGAGGAATGTCTGGAAAATCCAAGAACTCATCCGATCAATCCCTCTCTGCTGATAGCAAGAGCCTTGACGATAGAGATCTCTCCTCTGCATCCTCTGTCACCTTTGCGTCGTCATCTCAGCAGCCAGCCAGTAATTCCTCCACATTGAGCTTTGCAATTCCCATCAAACAAGACCCTTCCACAGAGTATTGGTCCAATATCTTCGGTTACCAAGTCCCAAACAACAACCCTTCCGCAAACAATGTCAGGAACCCTAACAGTGTTGGCGCCGCACCAACCTATTTTCACAGCAACATGGATTTCTCTGCGACATCGAGTACTGCTACTACAACGACTGAAACCAACGGGTTATTCTACAGTGGGATTTACAACGTCCACGGTCAGCAGCAGCAACAACAACAAGAGCAACAACAAAGTACTAGCAGTGGTACTAATAATCCAATCCCCTACTCCACACCTCTTGGTTTGAGTAGTAACATGGGTTATGATCAAAGTTCTTCTCCTGGTTATGGAACATGGATAGGGCCTGGTCTTAATCTCTTTCAGACTCCCATTTTCGGCATGGAATAAAAAGCTCCATGAGAATCATCACATGAAGGTGCATGGAGGAGATAGCTACCTAGAGGACGAGACTTCGAGTCAATGACAATGTTGAACCTCACATGGGAGTCAACAACTTTAGTTTGAATAGGAATGAGGTGGGAGAGACTGACACCTACTGGGCAATCATAATTCACACAGAGATGAGCACACAGCTAGTTAGCTGACACTGCTTCTACTGTTCTAACTCAACTTCTTTTGTCTTTACCTTTTTTTTTTTCTTCTTTCTTTTGTCTTTTACCTCTTTATTTTTTGCTCTTTTTAGCTTTATCTTTTTCTTTACTGACATGAATTTAGATGAGTATAATGGAAAAGAAAATCCTTTTGTAATTCTTGATCTTATTGGTGTCAAAATTTTCCATGTGGAGTTTATCATGCAATGACATGCATCTCAATTTGATTTCAATTAGAATAGCTCAATAAGAAGTTAATCCAAGCTTTTAAAATTTACTTGCTCTTACCTGCGCAATTTATATAGTGCCTTTGAAATGAAAAAAAATATTATTTGATTGGTGGGATTTGCTTCTGAGTAGGCCAAATAGTTAAAAGCAAAACTTATACCGGGAGCTAGGTAAAGGCAAAACTTATATTAGGAGCTCTTGCTCTGGTGTATGTAGTATTATAGGCCGGAGTGACTCAGTGATGCCGTCTATGGATATTATTTCCCTAAAAGAGGAAAACTTTGGAAAACTTGCTGATTGTATATGAACTTATATTCATGTAGTTATGATAATTTACGTTATTTATTACGTATCATAGCTAGTAACAGTGAATGACTCTATAACTTATATTCATGCGCGCTATTACAAAAGTTACCAGTTGCGGTTGCTATAGCTCCTGTGTGCAAAACATAGTGATACTACATCATATAAATACTTGCTAGCTAGTTGCATATACAGAGAATTCTATCCCATTAATCATGGATAATAGCACAAGATGCTTAACTTAGTTAAACTTAATTCTCTTTATATATGAAAAGCGCTCTATCCTTTGAGTACTCAGACCAGCTTGACCCAAAAGTGGAAAAGCCAAAACTTAGATCGATAACAACCTTTAACAATAAGCTAATCATTTATAAAGAATATATGTAGGACAAAGAACAAAACCCATGTTGCAATATTGCATGTTTTATGTACGAGCTAGCTTTTCCAGTGGAGACCAGTAGTGACTAGAGATTTAGACTACTATTTGCATTTGCGCGCGCTATAGAGAGGTGGAAGTGTGATCGAATGAGAGGTTCAAATATAAAGACTGATGTCTTTTCTTGTCTCTCATATCCTGCTTCAGATGATGGCATTGCACTACGTAGTTCTTTCCCTTCGTGCCTTTCGGCGCCCATTAGAGATCTTCTACCTCTAGCTGCTGCCTTCATCTTTGACCATTGTTTGGACAATACCTGCATGTAATATTCTCCTAATTATTGCCAAATCGACTCCATTGATATGACCTGTTAGAGCTAATGTAGTAAGTGTTTTATTTTTGTATGCATCCAATTTATTGGCATTAAACTTGTTTTTCTAATCTTCAGGTTTACAAAATAGGCGTTATATCTGATTTATGGACATAGAAGTCCCTGTGTTGCTCAGTTTGTCTGGGTTTATGTGTCGGTATTATATTTCATTTTGCATCATAGAAAATGAAGATAGTTCTATCATATGTGAAGGAACTTTAGTGGTACGTACCAGCATATATAGACCATCAAAATTGTACCATATTCAGTTAGTTATACCTATCGGATCGACTAGGACACTGAAAGTTGGAGTCAAACGCTTTGATTGAGATAGCTGTCTGTCTAGTAATCTGCGAATTGAAAAAACGAAAATGAATCAAGGAAGAAGCTAGTTTGGTCGGGATTAAGATGCCAATATATTAGCAAACCGTTTAACAATTTTTTTTGATGCTCAACTGATAGCTAAGCATGCTTTGCTTGGATTCCAAAGTCCTTTCTAGCATGAGTATGATTCCTGTTTTCAAACGTCGAAGTGCTCCTCGTATTGTGTTATGCAGTGGCGGATCCGGCCAGGATCTAATAGTTATTTAGGTTAATTTTTTATGTGCAATTTTTTTTTCAGTAAAAAAGTGACGAGCTCTGAAAATAGATATCGGCCAACATAAGCATAAATAGATATAAATTAGAAAAAGTTTAGATCCCTAATAGGCACCGTAGCTTGCTTTGTGGTAACAATTACCAATCTTGGTTGCCGATCTCTACCTTCACAAGTAGATAGAGTATAGATCCCAATTTAATTATTAACCATTTGAGCTTCGTTTTATGGTATGAACTGTAAATTACTGGAAACAATTATCAATCTTTGAGTAAGAAGTCGAGCCTTATACGGAGTATGGTAATAGATTTAGTACTCAACACGGTTGTAATATATATATATATATATATATATATACACACCCTGCTTGAGGCTTTTTGTCCTAAAATTCTCTCTAGGCTTGAGCCTATAAAGCCTTGTACATGTATCCGCCCATGGTGTTATGGCATCCTCCTCTCATTTCATGGCTCAAGTTGAATACCGATGGTTTCTCCAAGGGAAACCCCGACCTTGCTGGTTGTGTTGGAGTGTTTAGGGACAGCTTCGGTCATTTTATTGGTGGTTATTGTCAAGGCTTGGGAACTCAAACTGTTTTTTTTACAGAACTTATGGCTATTATTTTAGGTGTTGAGTTTGCTTTTCACTTTGGTTGGCATCACATATGGTTGGAGAGTGATTCTACATCGATACTTCAATGTATTTCTTCTTCCTCTTTTATACCTCCTTGGCCATTGCGAATTGCCTGACACAATTGTTTGACTCGAATTCGCCATATCTCTTTCACATGCTCACACATCCTTCACGAAGGGAATTATGTTGCTGATAGGTTTGCTAATCTGGGGTTGCTAACGGAAAGATCGAGTAGTCACAAGTCGCATATGAATATGATTAAAGTCGTGTAATGTATAAGAAAGAACAGATTGTAGTAGATTAATCAGAGAAAAACGGAAAGAAGGGAGGGTGTTGTTCTGCATGCACGTCTCCCAAAACTAATTAACTTACTTTGCCTTCGAATTAAACAAAGCTTGCTAGGTTTACTTACCCACCACACCTCTCCAGCTCTAATCTTATAATAAGAAGAAGCACATGACATTACCTGAAAAGGCTACGTTTCAAATTGCAACAAAGTATTAGTCAAATGCTGTAATGCAGAAAGAGCACCCACACACAATACCTCTTTTTCTTTAAAAATTAACTTGTGTAAGTCTAGGGCACCCTTTCTCTTAATCTTTGCTTTCCTCAGTTCTGTCCCAATCTTTGTTTGGCCTACAAACAAGTATTGTCGGCCACACACACTCCCCCCTCCCTTCTAGCCTTTTGTTTTCTTTGACTGACTCGATTAGCCAAACCTCCGTTTGTTTAATAGTTAAGCGGAATCTCAGTAATCCACTGTTTGTTTTGGGAGAGAGTCTTAGATGAAGCTAATGCACCACGTGTTCTGTGCGACCCATCAGTCACACAATGACACGTGTTTTTTTTTATTTTTTAAAAACACCCCCTCCATACCTGCGTTCTTCTTCTTCCTCTTCCTTCCTCTGCTCCGGCACTTCTTCTTTCTTCCTCCGGCGAAGCTTCTTCTTCCTTTACACGGGTTGGTGGAGGCGTCATCTTCCTTCCTCTTCCCCGGCAAAGCTTCTTCTTCCTTCCTCCGGTGAAGCTTCTTCTTCCTTCCTTCGACGAAGCTTCTTCTTCCTTTACGGTGGAGGCGGAGGCGACGGGGGTTGCAGGTTTGAGGCGGCGGCTGGGCAGAGGGAAAGAAGATCGGAGGGGATCGGTTTCCGACCGGAGAAAGGAAGAAGATCCACCGGAGAAAGGAGGAAGAAGAAGAAGAAGGCAGCTGTGAAAAAAAAAAAGCACGTGTCAAAGGGTGATTGGGTGCGCATGTGCCAGGTGGTGCGGCTGTTGCACCTAAAAATTTCTCTTGTTTTGATTCATATTCATGATGAAAGAAGATAAGAAGAGACTATATAATGCATCCGAGACACTTATATGTGTATCACATATATACCTCAAATGATATGAAATCTATGATCAAAACAAACCCAATTCAAATAAGAAATTTAGCGTCTCTAGTTATGAATTAGTCGTGAAAATAGAGTCAAACACTATGGTATGAGCTTATAAATATAATGAAAATGAAGGGGAACGATGCACTAATAATGGGATACACATTTGCAGCATAAGTTTGAAGTAAAGATGTGAACAAGGAGTCGTGGATGAGGCTGCTGCAAACAATGACCATGGTACTCGTTGCTTTCTCTTGTTCTTTGCTTTAGTTATTTTATATATTGTGAGGTGATAATAATAGATTGGTAATGATAAGTGTATGTTGCATATAATAGTGAGGGGGTAATGAGGCCGCACGTGGTGGCTGACTAGGGTTTCGGGCGACGTGTGCGGTTGAATGTTGGACGTGGGAAATCGAATCCCGTTCATCTTCATGCACAGAGGCGATGCCTATGGAGATCGATGATACATTGATACATCATATATGTACCTAATTAGTAACTTTTTCCTTGGTTTATACTTACATTTAAAATACTATAGGTAGAATGCTGTGAAACTTCTGGTGACACGAGTTGATATTATTCTACTGCTTTTACCTAATTTAGTAGGGTTAAATACACATGCATCAACAAGAACCTTCAATCTCACTCCTAGTGATCAGTAGTCGTTTCTTATATGAAAGCTTATAGTGTTGTTGCGCTGTAGAGTACGTTGTGCAAGCAAAACGTTTTACTTATATACGTCAGAGAAATACATATCGGTTATGTGATGGAGATATAACCCAAATCGACTTAATCCGAAAAACCAATGTGATGCATGTTATCTTATCATAGATCTGCAATATAGAGATATCAACCAATATAGTTAATTAAATTTGTACATATATGTTTTCATTCATTTAACTAGCTCATAATTTTTTTTTTCGACGAAAAGGGTAACTACCTCATAAGTTAAAGTGTAAGCTAAAGGGTTCGAAGAAGGCAATTCTACGGGTTTAAGATCAAGAGTCTAGACCCTTTTAAAAAAAAAAAAAAGAAGATCTAGAGTAGACTCTTTTTGCTTCCGGCCGGCATTTCAATAAAAGTTGGTCATACAATTCAGTGTTACAAGAGGTACGTTAGTATGTGTTATAACTTATCGTTAGGGCTGGGCACTTAGTACCGGAATCCCGATCCCGTACCGGTCTCGTCCCGAAAGTTAGCGGGACGGGACAGGAAGGGATAGGTTTTGAAAATGGCAATCCCGTCCCGTCCCGTTATGGTAATGTTGAAACAGGACGGGACGGGATCGGGACTATCCCGAAAAATCCCGTCCCGTCCCGTAATATTAGAATACTTAATTTTATTCATTTTATACTTGATTTTTTAGATTGCATGGTGTTACAATGCACTCAACCACACTCAATTTGGTCTAAAACAATACTTTTAATTTCATTCATGTTCTTTTTTTTGGTTGTGTGATTTTGGATATTTTTAGTTGTTGTTTGAGGGTTAATTTTTAATGTGGGATGTTTAGTACTTTGAAAATGGGATGTAATTTAGCACCTATGCACCTATGTTCTTGTTGATTTTAGTACTTTTAATTTCATCATTGTTTCTTTTTTTTTTTTTTTTTTTTGCTTGTGTGATTTTGGATATATTTTTTTTCATTAATTTCATTAATGTTGTTTGAGGGTTAATTTATCGGGATCCCGATCCCGTCTCGGTCCCGATCAGGATCGGGACATACGGGACAGATTTTTAAAAACGCTTTCCCGTTCCGTCCCGTCCCGTTCTTTTATTTTCGGGACGGGACGGGATTCACCAAATCCCGGCCCATCCTATCCGGTGCCCAGCCCTACTTATCGTACTAATTTTGAGAAGAAGTTGCAATGGTGAATAATTCTAGTGAAACACTTGTATCACAAACTGAAAAGGAAAACTGAGTACGTAGGCAAGAAACCTATCGACAAGGAATAACGAGAAACAAAATTTGTAGGACAATTGGATTCAATCCGTAGTTTCATCACAAAGAAGCCCAGGAATACTTGTTGCTGATCAAACCTGAACTCATTGTCGACAATATGCCTTCTTTCAGTGAAAGCAAGTGTTTCTCTAGAAGAGCAAAGTAGCTTCTTGTTGCTGATCAAACCTGAACTCATTGACAATCTTCTAATTGTGCCAATAAAACAATTGTACAGAAACGGTTCACGGCAAGACTATGATCACTGGCATGGCTCTTTATCTGCACATAGAAGCTAGAGGGATGATCGCGACCGAAATCGGGCATTTCAATTGAAAACCCTTTTGTGTCAATTATAGTATATAACAAACAAGGATATCGTTATAAACGCCGGGGATTAAGAGTACCTTTACAATTTACGTTAATTACAAAACAAGAGAAAACAAAAGATAATAGTACTAGAGATATAAGGTTTTGTGATTATAAACAAGAGAAAACAAAGAAAAAAAATAAAGCAGAAAAGATTAGATGGATGAGATATTAGAGACTTGGAAATCCACCACCAAGTATGTTTCAAGACATGTTAACAACCAAAGCTTCAATCATTAAGTCGCAAATCGGTATCAATCAAGAACAAACCGTGAACGCATGCACTGCGTAAGTCCTTATTACTTCCCTTGAATACTTAAGCAAGATAAACGCACCGTTACTAAGCCTTTAAAATAACCAATCAAGGTATAGACGCTATCCTATCAACAAATTATTCTAAACATTAAGATCAATGAAAGTTTGATTGAACAAGTATGCAGAACAAGTGTGGAACGCTACCTAGCATGCAATCCTTTTTATTTGGTTTCACCTATTGTCCTATAGGTTTTACTACCTTGAATTAAGCTGTATTAACCGTTTAGGAGATTAAACAACCTAATTCTAGCCCCACTCACAAGTTCATAATGTTCTATGTTGCGCATACATGAATATAAACAAGCAAGAGTTCCCCGTAAACCAAAACCAAATAAACAATTTAAAAGACTTAATTATTTGAAACCAAGGTTCATAACAATATCTAAAACATTCTTGGGGCTTCAGACCTTGCCCCTAACTAAGAGAATTCAGCCACACATGGCTGCAAAGTCACACAAGAAGAATAAAAGATGACAAAGGAAAGGTAAACCGTGGATGATGGAGAGATCAATGATGGCTTGGCGGCTTCCTTGTGCGTGTCCGCAACTATGGAGGTTTTGATGATGTGAGATCGTTGGCCTCCTCTAATCTCTTCACGTCCTCCTCTTCTTTTCTGCTGTCATTTGAAACTCTAAAAACTCGTCCATGGGCTTGCCAATGTGGTCTGGGCCTCAAAATAGAAATTTTGGTCAAAACAGTCATAACTTCCTCTCCAAAATAGGTATTGACGATCTGTAAAAATTTCTGGAAAGTAGACTCTTATAGCTTTCTATTGATATGTGGCACATCTCCTAGATCGTTGTGATCTGATTACAATATTTTGTCGAAGTTGATTGATAATTTCTGGCAGATTTTCTGATTTCTTTCTTTGCACAACATGGATTCCTTTTCCTTTAAGATTTCTCCTCTTTCGTCTCTTTTGGGCTCCTCAGCTTTATTTATGACCTAAAAACACAAACTTAGTTAATATGAATATAGTTAAAGGAATTACATAGCTAAACAGGGTCGGAAATACATTATAAATATAGCACTTTATGCTCCTATCAAATTCCCCCACACTTAGTCCCTTAGCAAAATCTAAAACAAAGAAAACAAAATAAAGACTCAAAACAAACTATGCCTTCAACATTATTGTCTCAAAAATGTCTTACTTTCATAGCAGCAAGATTAGCACTCAATCAAGAATCAATTATGAATAATTCGAGAGTTAATTAAAATATATACTCCGCATATAAGCATGTAAGACACGGGGGTGACAATGGTGATGGGTGGAGCTCAACATGTATCCAACAAGTATGATTCAACCTCATTGGATTACCACTCTTTCTTCTCTCAGAATCATAGCTAATGCTTAAAAGCTTTTTCACTCAATGTATATATGTGAGAGAATAAACAAACAAGTAGGCTCACATATAAAAAAAAAACGCACTTTGTGAAATTAAAAAGATCACATGAAAGATATCAACTACTTGCCAAACGGACCAACCCATATGCTTAACTTTTGTAACCAATCTCCACAGATTGATGGCTGCCCATCTTTTGGATCATAAAAGAACTTTATCAAGGTTAAAATTTGGCAAAGGCTAGGGTTTAATGAAACAAAGGATAAGGAATTACAAATCGTCCTTAAAACCTAGTAGAGCCATAAGATCACCTTTAAACATTCATGAATGAGGACAAAGACCATATATTACATCATTAGGTCTTCAATTTAAAACAAACTCCTCCATCACAAAGGGAGACTTAATCCATACGTACGTTCATCATTTTTTTTTCAGTGCTGCCACATTTGTTTTTTTTTTTTTACTTTTTTTTTTTAGCAACACATTTCTTTTTTCTTTTTAATGGACAAGTCCTTCCCCCTACACTTGTTATTCATCATCCTTTCACACGTACAATACATCACAACATAAGCTCTACTAGGCCCTAAGGACAAAGGTAGAGATATCACTACACTAAGCTCAAGGTGAGGATTACATGGGTGATGACAGAAAGGCTTAACGTAAGCTCAAAGGGGTTAACTAAGAGGTGTGCAGCGCACACAAATAGGAACATATGGCTATTTGGCAATGGTGGAAATCCTAAGTCCTTTTAATCCCTTCCAAAATTAGAGCATATACCGATAAAAGTCTCGACTAGCACAAAAGTGAGTTCTAGCACTAGAGTCCGTTAAACTTAATCTGCGGCAAGCAGTCAATCAAGAAGAAAGATAATGAGATCACTAAGAATTGCCAAGAAAATAGATGACGATTTATTCAATAAGCACTTAGAAAGAATAACACAATAAAGATCAAATCTCATCAGGGTAATTATGAATCAAAACTCATCATCAACATGCTCAAAATTCTGTACCAATGTCAACGAAAAACCACATTAACTACATACTCATATTAGTATATATCGTAATTAACCAAAGAATTCATTTAACATCATCGATCTCAATCTTGTGATCCTCTTTTAGCCATAATTTCAGAGATATATACTCATCCTAGACAGTTGAAATGCATGATGACTCACAGAAAAACAAACACACAAAAAAAACAAAACAAAACATGTGTGCATTCCCTTCCCCCACACTTAAACTACGCATTGTCCACAATGTGAGAATAATATAGACCATGCAATGCATAATAGATGTATAGAGGAAAGTGAACAAAACAAAATCTAGAAGGTGAGAAAAGCTCCCCCATTGTGTGCTCTGTAGCCAACTTCCAGCTTATATAACTTCTTGTTGCAGCATCCAATGTTTGAGATTCCAATTGGAGATGAAAGATGGCTTTGCTAGCTTTATGTGCATATGTGGCATGTTTCCTAACTCCAAGTGGATCAAAAATGGCAGCCTTGCAAAATTAGAAGAAAAATATAATTTGCACAGAAAAGCTGAGAAAAGGACCTTTACTGTTTGAAACTAGATTTCCAGTGAGTTCCGGTGTCGGAACATAAAAGTCACTCAAAGAAAAGTTGAAGCTAATTCAACAAGCATTCAGGAATATATAGCTTTCCTCCATAGCATGGTTGGAAGTATCCCCTGTTTTGACCTTTTTCCTGCTGTACTGTACAAATTCTGGTTTCCTGGCAGTGACCTTGCTGCCTTTAACATCAAACTGAGAATGACTCGGGCCTCCAAATCCACTAATGTAAAATCCTACAGAAACTAGACTCAGAGATCTTTCTTTGATATAAAGCACACCGTCCCAGGTTCTGTGAGATGCAAACCGTAGCCCTCCAAAGTCATCAGACTGCTTTTGGTGAGAACACTGTTTTGGCAGAACTTGGAGTTTTCATCAACTCTTCTCAATTCTAACCTGCACACACACAAAACGCATCAAAAGGAACAAAAAAAAAAACAAATAAAACACAGAAAGTTGGGTTGCTATGGGTTTTTTTTAACAAGAGTGGTCAGGGAGGTTCAGGTCGTGGTTATATCAAGTGCTTGATCCTCTTCAAAGATATTTCATGGTCCTTTGGTAGCAATTTGAGTAACTTGAGAGCAATGGAGATATAAGATGTAAAGCTTCTCTTTTTCTTTCTCTTCTTCCATTGTCTGCAACTTTTCTCAATCAATGTAAGAATCTCCTTATCCGATTTGAGACATTCAGGTACCACCATATCCACATGCTCAACAAACTCAAATGATTCTTGGATGGGAAGAACATGTGTAGAGCTTGAGTGATGGAGTGGAGAATCATGTGGTCTTCCATGTACCAGCAATAAAGGTCCAAATTTAAGAGTTTTGAAGGACTCCTCTTTTAAGCAATTCTCAGAAGTCTCAACATCGCGTGGCTCTTCATAGGACTCCTCCAAATCCGTTTCTTCATCCTCGAAAAATATTGAATCATGGACTATTGCATCATGAGGTTGACACGGAGCTGAAGTTGCAAGAAGTTCATGTGGAGTTGTCATCAACGAAGATGGCTGCTCTTGAGATATTAAGGTCAATAAGGTGTCCAAACTCCTTTTAGTTTCTGCCCAACTATCATTGAAATCTTCTTGCTCCTCACTCCGAGCTTTATTTGAAGAAGCTAGAGCCTCATCCATCTCATTTAGAGACTTGATCATCTCATCGTAATGATTAACTTAGCTGAGATTTGATGAGATGATGCTTGTGTCCAGTGGTCATGGAATGAATATGGCGAAACTTGGCACTCATTGGAAAATCCTTGTTGCATGTCCGGATTGGTGTTCCATGAAGAATAAGGAGAATCATCCCATAATTGTGTGGAGGTGAATAATAATCGTTCCAATGCCCTTGGTTGTCTTGAAATCCTCCAAGCATATTTTGATCATAGTATTCTTGATATTGGATGCTTGGACATGTCTCTAATGAATGACCTACCATGGAGCATATGGAACACACATCGCAAAATTGATTCCACATTGAAAAACAAAACAGAAACTTTAGTTAGTAATATATACACAAATTAATCTCAAGTACTGAAACTAAATAAAATCTAATGTGAGAAGTTATAAAACATAAATATATATACAAGAACTAACGCAAATTGCTAGGGATTTTTCAATCCCCGGCAACGGCGCCAAAATTGATAGCGACCAAAACCGGGCATTTCAATTAAAAACCCTTTTGTGTCAATTGTAGTATATAACAAATAAGAGTATCGTTATAAAAGCCGGGGATTGAGGGTATCTTTACAATTTACGTTAATTACAAAACAAGAGAAAACAAAAGATAATAGTACTAAAGATATGGGGTTTTGTGATTATAAACAGGAGAAAACAAAAAAATAAAATAAAGCAGAAAAGATCAGATGGATGAGATATTAGAGACTTGGAAATCCACCACCAAGTATGTTTCAAGACATGTTAACAACCAAAGCTTCAATCATTAAGTCGCAAATCGGTATCAATCAAGAACAAACCGTGAACGCATGCACTGCGTAAGTCCTTATTACTTCCCTTAAATACTTAAGCAAGATGAATGCACCGTTACTAAGCGTTTAGAATAACCAATCAAGGTATAGACGCTATCCTATCAACAAATTATTCTAAGTATTAAGATCAATGAGCATTAAGATCAATGAAAGTTTGATTGAACAAGTATGCAAAACTAGTGTGGAACGCCTACCTAGCATGCAATCCTTTTTATTTGGTTTCACCTATTGTCCTATAGGTTTTACTACCTTGACCATTTAGGAGATTAAACAACCTAATTCTAGCCCCACTCATAAGTTCATACTGTTCTATGTTGCGTATACATGAACATAAACAAGCAAGAGTTCCCCGTAAACCAAAATCAAATAAACAATTTGAAAGACTCAATAATTTGAAACCAAGGTTCATATCAATATCTAAAATATTCTTGGGGCTTTAGACCTTGCCCCTAACTAAGAGAATTCAGCCACACATGGCTGCAAAGTCACACAAGAAGAATAAAAGATGAGAAAAGAAAGGTAAACCGTGGATGATGGAGAGATCAATGATGACTTGACGGCTTCCTTGTGCGAGTCCGCAACTATGGAGGTTCTGATTATGTGAGATCGTTAGCCTTCTCTAATCTCTTCACGTCCTCCTCTTCTTTTCTGCTGTCATTTGAAACCCTCAAAACTCGTCCATGGGCTTGCCAATGTGGTCTGGGCCTCAAAATAGAAGTTTTGGTTCAAATCAGAAATTCGGGCAGACAGACCTTCAGTCACTCAAACAGTCATAACTTCTTCTCCAAAATTGGTATTGACGATCCGTAAAATGTTTTGGAAAGTAGACTCTTCACTATGCCAAAAACATCATCAGACGACAGTTAAACTCCGTCGTCTGACAAAAAATTATATGTCGTCTGAGGGTGTCACGTCCTGACCCGTAAATTTTTACTTTATTTACTAGCTTGGTTATAATAAGAATTTTACCGTCTCCGTCAATGAATTTACAGTTTATTTGGTCCCTAGAGGTGTTTTGAGGGACGATTATTTTGGAAGAACTATTAGTAAGAGAAAATGGTGACGACGGTAAAAATAGTAAATTTTAGCTAGTAAAAGGTAATTTTTATTAGGGTATTATTTTTCGGGGTGTTTTATTTTTGGAGTTGGGTTTGTTTTGGAGTGTGGCTATTAAAGAGTGGACCGGGCCATTTTGGGGTCAAAGCCCAACACTCTCTCTCCCTCTTTTTCCTCTCTCTCTCTCGATTCCCTCCCTTTCTCCTTGCCGGATTTTCTTTCCAGCCGTCCGCCGCCGTCCGGCCCCCTGAGACCGCCGCTCCGGTCCCGATCAGTCGGCCCTCGACCCAGCTTCTGTCCTGGGCCAGTGGCAGCCTCCCTAGCGCCACCGTGGGAGAGAAAATGCAGCCGAAAGATCCGACTACCTTGGTGGTTCTCTCGCCGGAACTCACTCCTCTGGCCGCCATAGCCGGAGCTTCTTGGGTCAAAATGAAGCTCTCCTCCCGTGCATCAATCCCTCCAAAGGGCTCACCCTCTTTTGGTCTAGGTAAGGAGAACCGGTGAGTGGAAGTTTTAGGGCTATTTTTGATGTTTTCGTTCGATTGGCCTAGTTAGGCTTGGAATTGGTGTTTATGCTAGTTAGAAAAATTGTAGAGGGAGTTGAGAGGAAGATGCTGTCAAAATTTCATAGGCATTGGAGGTCGCCGGAGCCGGCCTCCAACCGCCGCTGTTTGGGAGATATTTATGGTTTTAAATGTGGAATATTAAAGGGAGTTTATTGATGTAAATTATGCAATTTTTGGATGAGTTTTGGATAAGTTTGTGAATTTCTGAAGTTTGGTATTTTTTACGGTTAATTAATGTGGAATCCGGTCGTAGGATTTAAGTCGTTATTCTAGGGGAGGTTGTAATTACGGCTGCCGATTATGGTATTAAAGTTGGATCGTTTTGATTTAGGAATATCGAAGTTAGGCAATGATGAGCGTGGTTATGGCTCTCGTTTAATTTTGCCTATTTTGTTTAATACTTGGATTTTTAGTTGGGAAATTAATTTTACATTTGGAAACAAGACGTAAGGAGGCTCAAGCAGAAGAGACCTCGGATCGACGTCAGGCTTAGGCCTAAAGTTGTGAGTGGACTTTTGTTTTAAAATATATGCATGCGGTGATTCTATATTAAATGATTGATTTTATTGAATATCAATTTGTGGAATTGTTTATTTTCGCGAAGTCATTTTCAGAAGTAAATGTTCTCATTTTTAATGGCTATCGTGTTATTTAGAAAGTTACCGAAATTGAGATTTTCGATGGAGTCGTGTGCATATTGCTTTTTATGATAATTGGCAATTTTCATTATTTTTGGAGAGTTACCGAAAATGAGATTTTCGGTGGATATGTATATGGATGATTATGAGAATAGTATGTATATAAAGAAATGCTAGCTAGCTATACGTGTTTTTCCACCATAATGAGGTAAAATTCCATTGTGGTGCGACGTGAGCGTTAGACGCAAGCGTCGTAGCCTTGTGTGAATTTCTATTTGTCTTTGTTGTTTCAAGAAAATTCATACAAGGGATATGACGAGTGTAATACATACATATTTTTATTTTAGCCTGAGAGGCTGTATTTTATTGAGCTTTGGAGACTAGCCGGAGCTAGTCATGAAATTGCCAGTTTTTGTGTTGAGCGTTTTTGAGCTCTCGTATCTCACATGCAGCATATTTTCTATGGAAATGTAAATTGGGAAAGCATAAATATTTTCATTAAATTTATTTTTTTGTCCACTCACTCTAACGGTTTCAAATGTATTCCCCTGGGCCATTCGTTTTAAAAATGCCCAGCTTGCAGGTAAGCATAGTTGAGGTCGGGCGTACATGGAGATGAGGCATAGTCATCATATAGCTTCCGCTTGTTAATTTATTATGTTTCATTTCTTCCTATTAGAGTTGCTTTGAACCTATAAATGGTTGAATATGGGATTTGTGTAGATATTTAAATAATTTGGGAGATGTTGTGTTGGGGAGCATGAAGGCTCCAAGAGTAGAGGGTTCTTGATGGATTCTTTTGAAGTGTATGCAAGTATTATTAGGAAGGGTTGTCCATTTTGAAAAGAGGTTATGCTGATTTTTCGGTAAACTTTCCTTGCAGGTGGTCCCTTCAGGATTTACTTCGGGTTTCAGGGTGAAATTCAGGGTGGGTCTTGACAGTTGGTATCAGAGTATTAGGTTATTCGATTCCTTTCTCTTTTTAGTACTACCTCATATTCTTGGTCATACTTAGTGTCTATAGAGTGATGGTCCGACCGCGGTGGATCTATTAGCATTTTATGCTTTAGACACTGTGTTGATTAAGTTTGTGATGTAGTCGTTCTTATTTTATTTATGGACAGTAGTGTGCCATAAATGTCTATATCTTGAAGACTATGCCTCCGTACACCGACCTCTTAAGTGATCATTCTGCTTTGATTAAGAAAAGAGGTGTTGGGGTTATGCCTTTTCCAAGGGTTATTGAGTTGATATTATAAATTGTAAGAGTTCAATTGCGAGTTGGGAACTCATTTGCGTGGCAGCATTCCTTTCATTTGATCAATGATTGATCGAGTTTTGATTAAGATGCTCACCCGAGCATCTTGTGCGAATTTGTAGAAGGTGAAAATTTTAATTTAAGCCTTGGAGTTCACTAATCATAGTGGGCAAGTGTGAAGTTTTAGTGGTCCGATGGAAAATTGTGGTTTTGAGTTTCATGAGTTCTGGGAGAAAATAGTTGAAAAGAAAGTTCGAAGTAGTAGTGTATTCTTTTGTTGTTAAAGTTAGTTGAAGGGATATGGTGAGTTACCCATAGAAATTATCAGGGGTGCATTTATGAGTTGTTGCAGATCCTAAGCTTGAGCTAATTAGTCACGGGGGATTTGTGACTAGCGTTTGGTTGCATAAAAAGCTATCAATTTAGAGAAGTCTTGATTGATGACCAAATTTCCAACTACTTGTCCGCAACGAAAGTCAGCTGAGATTATTTTGGTTAATGCTTGTTATGGCAGCATATGATTTGACCCTTACAACTCTAATTAAGGATATGTTTTTGTCCTTGGAATCATCCTATTAAAGAGTGTAGTTGGAACATTTTGGAGTAGTAGTTGAGGAATATCAATATTTCTGATGACTTTGTCTCTACATTGCGGATTAGCTGAAGTTGGTTAAAGCTTTAAGTATAATGCCTAAGATTATTTTTCCTTGGGTTGTTAGCTTTATAAAAATCTTTGGATATGGCATTATGGCAAACTTGATGTTGTGTTGCGGCCAGGGAATTATTGGAAATTGAATGGTGTCATTAAACGTTTCAAGCTTCGAGCAAGCTTTAAAGCGTTGAGCGACATCTGTTGGCTTTAGTATTTTTAGTCGTGGGGCCCTGTTAGATCCCTCCGGAAATTTTGTGTGTTGAAGTTTGATCTTCGGATTTGTTGAGTATTTGGGAAGTTGATAGTGTAAATGGAATTGAAAAGTAATGGTGGAGTGAGAGCGGGATTGTTGTGGTCATTCCAGTTTTACGACAACACCTAGTGAATTTAATACGTGTTGTCATAAGTATTATAAATTAGTTGTGTGGAGCTGGTGGAAGTGATAGCAGTGGAATAAAACCCACTGGGTCATGGAGTAAAAGTGCATGAGTGTCCAAAGTAAATTTAAAGCAATGTAGTTCCGGGTGGTTGATATAAGTCTTGAAATCGTGATCGAAGTTGGCACATTGACATCACTTCGTTAGCAATTGGTGACTAGCTACGACACATCAAAGGGAGAATATGTTCACTCACCTTAATTCTAATACGGTGAGATGGAGCAAAGTTTTTGGTTGTAGTGTGTGTGGGAATATTTAAATTATTCCTACTGTAATTTTTGAGCAGCATCCTCAGAGCTAGGAATAGGTAGTGCGAATTCAAACACTACGATTGGAAGGTTAGAGATTCTAGCTGGTGGTCAAATTTTTGAGGTAAAAGATAAATTGGTTGTTGTGCCGTAGTCATGGATCATTGATAATGTCACATCCTGACCCTTAAATTTTTATCTTATTTACTAGCTTGGTAATAATAAGAGTTTTACCGTCTTCGTCAATGAGTTTATAGTTTAAATAGTCCCTAGAGGGGTTTTGAGGGACGATTATTTCGGAGGAAATATTCGTAGGAGGAAATTGTGACGACGGTAAAAATGGTAAATTTTAGCTAGTAAAAGGTAATTTTTATTGGGGTATTATTTTTTGGGTGTTAATTTTTGGAATTGGGTTTTATTTGGTGGTGTTGGACCGGTTGGGATTATAAGCCCAAAACCCATTCTCCCTCTTCCTTCTCTCTTCTCTCCCGACGTTCTCTCTCTCCCTCACTCTGCCGGAGTTGCTCCAGCTCCTGCCGACGCCGTCCGGCCAAGCCAGGCCGCCGCACCGGTCCTATTTGGACCGCCGCCGCCTCCTCTCCTCGCCTGGGCTGGTGACCGGGTCGGTTACGCCGCCGAACGAGGAGGAAACTCCCCTAGCAGCCGAGTGCTCCATTTGTCGGAACTCCCTCCTCCGGCCGCCATAGCCAGAGCTGCTTGGCTCTTTTGAAAGCTCTCCTCCGGTGCATCAATCCCTCCAAAGGGCTTAACCTCTCTTGGTATATGTAAGGAGAACCGGTGAGTGGAAGTTCTAGGGCTTTTTGTGATGTTTTTGTTCGATTGACCTAGTTAGGCTTGGAATTGATGTTTGTGCTAGTTAGGAAAGTTGTAGAAGGGGTTGAGAGGAAGTTGCTGTTGAAATTTGGTAGGCATTGAAGGTCGCCGAAGTCGGCCTCCGGCCGCTGCCGCTGTTTATGAGATTTTTATGGTTTTAAATGTGGAATATTTAGGGGAGTTTGTTGATATGAATTATGGAATTTTTGGATGAGTTTTGGATAGGTTTGTGAATTTTCGAAGTTTGGTAATTTTGGCGGATTAATAAGGTACGTAGAATCCGGCCGTTGGATTAAAGTCGTATAATCTGTGGAAAGGTGTAGTTAAGGCTGCTGGTTTTAGTGTTGAGGTGTGGACCGTATCGAAGTTAGGCAATGATGAGCGTGAGTATGACTCTCGGTTAATTTTGCCTATTTTGTTTAAATATTGGATTTTTAGTTGGGAAATTAATTATATATTTGTGCCAGGGTTCGAGAAAACCTCACTGGAGCGGCGATTTGGATTTCGTCGGGCTTATGCCTAGAGTTCTGAGTGGACTTTTGTTTTAAATAATATGCATGCTACAGTTCATGAATGAACAATTAATGTTGTGGAGCATTTTGACGTCATTTTAATTTTGACGATTTTATTTCTCTTGGAGAGTTACCAAAAATGGGATTTTCGGTGGATATAAATATGTATTTATGAGAGAGTATGTATATAACAGCTAACTAGCCCTATGTGTCTGTCCACCTTAATGGCGTAGCATATAGCCGCATTATGGTGTGACGTGAGCGTTGGACGCGAGCGTAGTAGCCCTATATGAGTGTTTAATTCATATTTATACACCCGTCTGTCCACCTTAATGACGTAGTGTAGCACTGCATTAAAGCGTGACGTGAGCGTGGGACGCGAGCATAGTAGCCCTATATAGACCCATGAATTTATATAGGGAGTATGGACGTGTGTAAATACATACATATATTATAGAGCCTGAGAGGCTCGATATTTATGAGATAAAAGTTTTATCGCTTGCAGCATGCATTCAATTTTTCCTTGGAAATTGATTTGGGGAAACATAAATATTTTATTCGTTAATTTATTTTTGTCCACTCACTCTAACGTGTTTCAAATGTTTTCCCCTGGGCTCTTTGTTTTAAAAATGCCCAGTTTGCATGATTACATAGTTGAGGTCGGGCGTACATGGAGAAGAGGCATAGTCAATAGTATAGCTTCCGCTCATTATATTTCTAGTTCATCTCTTTTCAAATAGAGTTGCTCTGAACTGTGGTTGTTGGTTATGAGATTAAATTGTTAGAGTTAGTAATTAAATTGGGAGATGTTGTGTTTTGGGGAGCAAGAAGACTCCAAGAGTTTAAGGTTGGATTTGGATTTTTAGAAGTGTATGCAGGTATTATTAGAAATGGTTGTCCATTTTCAAGGGAGGTTATGTCGAATGTTTGGTAAACTTTCCTTAGAGGTGGTCCCCGCAGGATTTACTTCGGGTTTCAGGGTAAAATTCGGGGTGGGTCCTGACAGATAATCCAGTGGTGATCCTAAGTGAATCGAAGTTTGATTAAGCGATGATTTATGGAGCTGTTAAGTTTTTTTTTTTTTTTTTTTTTGTGGTAGTCTGTGAGTCGTATGGATTTATTGATTAGATGGTTTGTTTCATAGTAGGTTTAATTCATGAGGTAGCTTTATGGGAGAGGGTTTTCCCCTGTTGACTCAAGAAGCATCTAGAGTCAAGGTTTATTAAGAGTTTTATTATTGAGGGTAGTAGATATTGATATGTTGTGCGATGTCTTTTCTAAGGATCAGATCGTGGTAGAACCACTTATTGATCCAGGTATAACCTGGGAGGTCATTAATGTTTAGTTGGTTTTCCATCGGATGTCAGAGAATTGTGAAGCTTTTGAGCTCGGAGTTATGGATTTTGTCCTCAAGTTCTATAAGCTAGTTATTCTGAAGCTTGAGCGGAGGTTTGCCCTGATTTTTGACTTTTGCTTAAACTCATGACGTCCGTTGGTTAGCGAACCACAAGGTGTAGTAGTGGGTCTTGTTTAAAATTAATTTTTATATTCGATGGTTAACTTGTTGCTGCAAGCTCGGTTATCGAGGAATCTTTTTGGTGGGAAGCCTTGGCGCCTGAAAGATGTAGGAGACTTGAGCATATCTAATTTTTAGATCGTATTATGTTGTCAAATTAATTGTTAATAGAGATAGAAAGAAAAAGTGTGTTGTGCAGTTCTGAGATTTTAAATCTCGTTTAACGGCTAAAGTGAGCTGTATAATTTTTATCTTTTGAATTTGGGGTCGCAGTTGCACCTGAATAAGTAGCATGGCTGGAGATGTAAATTTTGTCAATTCTTAAGTAAGGTGTTCTATTTATGTGGATTTCAATGTCAAGTTTGGCATCATGATTGATTGTGCCAATTTTCGTGGGCATCATTAGTCAGTTTTGTTTATGGCGAGCAAGGAGGAAGATCCAGTTTCCACATGATAATCATGTTTCAGATTATCTTCTGGTTTGTGGTAAAGAGATTAGTGGAGATAGCAGAATCAGGAGAGAGTTGGAAGTCCCATAAGTTTCTAGTTTGTGGTGCTCAAAATGGTAATGTAATAGTTTTGGTGGAGAGACCTAAGTGACGTAGTATTGATCTCTTCATAATGTCATTTTGAGAATCGAGGTTTTCATATGTTGGTGGACTGGTCACTTAGGCAGAGCAAGATTGTTCTGTGGACTTGCGAAAGCTTTGACTCCACGAAAGACTCTGCGAAGTGTCTTGGTATTAGAAGTGATTGTTGCAGTTCTGCAGTGTGTGCATCCTTAAATCTGTTCAATTAGCGTGTCTTAATTTTGACCCCTATGAGCATGTGGGATTGCGTGAACTTTAGTTTTCTAGCAAGTAGGCTTTATCGTCGAGTTTGTAAGTAGCGTAATGACGAGGTTGTTGCGTGACGTTAGCAGATTTGAGCCCGAGGGTGATAGCAAATTTATGCGCGTTGTTTGGGTTAGCTATATTTCCTTTGCTCAGGATGGAGTGTGTATACCTACAGGTACTAGTACTCTGGAGCAGGTATCGCTAAAATCTCTTACGTGTAGATGTTAGTGGTTCAATGAAAGATTTAGTCTTTGGGAAGATTAAATAGTCAGAGTTAGACTCAAGCAACTCAAAGTAGGCCGTAGTGTTATGAAGATGTCCGTAAGAAGGACCTTGAGTTACAAGTGGGTGATTGAGTGTTCTTGAAATTATCTCCTTGGAAAAGGGTAATATCTTTTGGTAACGTGAAAAGCTTGGTCCGAGATTTATTGAAAGTTTCTGAACGTTGTATTTAGTTCTCTTCTTTATTTCAAATCCATTCATTTAGTCATGTTTGAGATTTGTATTTAGTTCTCTTCTTTATTTCAAATCCATTCATTTGTTTGGTTTGAAGGATTAGCACGGGAATAGATAAGTAAAAGAAGCAGATCTCTGTTCGGTATCCATCTTCTTCAACTCAATCAAATGGAAAATCCTCACACTACCAGGACAAGTACTTTAGCCGACGAAAAAGTTTCGTCGGCCTGTTAGCTTAATTCGTCGGGAAAAGGTGGTCGGCAATGACTTTAGCTAACGAAACTAGAAGGCGTCGTCGGCTATAGTCCTAGAGTTTAGCCGACTATAGCCGACGAAAAACATATCGTCGATTTTTTTCCCAGACTTTAGCCGATGAAAAATTTAAGATATTCGTCGGCTATAGTCCCAGAGTTTAGCCGACGAAAAACATGTCGTCGGTTTTTCTCATACTTTAGCCGACGAAAAACAGTTTTTCTCAGATTTTAGCCGACGAATATTTTAAATTTTTCGTCGGCTAAAGTGTTTAATTAAAAATTAAAAAATAACTAAAGCCGACGAAATATAGTCTATTTTGTCGGCTTTAGAAGGGTTTAGCCGACGAAACATGCCATAATTCGTCGGCTAAACCTTATTTAAAAAAATTTAAAATACCTATTTCGTCGGCTATAAGTCCATTCCAGTAAAAAAAAAACCCGAAATTTCTAAATTACCATTCCAAGTAAGCTGCAAAATGTGAACAATTCCATATAACCAACAACAACAATAAGCACATAAAACAATATATAATTCATCAACTACACAAAATCTAGATCGTCTAAATTAATATCCGCTTCTGGGGGCTGCTGCGGAGGTTGCGGCGGCTGTGGTAGCGATATAGCCGTAGGCATGGGTGGAGCCGGAAGTCCCTAAAGCTGGGCAGCTGTAAAGTCCTGCATGTACTGGAACATCTGCTGCTGCTGGGCCTGCTGGATGGCATGTATCTCGGCAACATAGGCTGCCTGCGCGGCATTATAGGCTGCTTGCGAGGCATTATAGGCAGCCTGAGCAACTTGCTATTCCCATAGTCTCTAAAGTTCCGACTCTAGCTGAGTTGTCCTGGTGATCGTGGTCGTGGTCCTGCTGCTGGTCGAGGCTGTCTTTCGTTGAAATCCTGGAGTGGTCTTTAGGACCTCCTCGCCCTTCTTTCCTAGACCCCGGCAGTAGAAGTTGTTTGCTCGCGGTGGGAAGGCTGTGCCCATAATCCTCGCCCCAACCGTCGGATCCGAAGTGTTGATCCGGGACATGGCTTCGGACATCTCTTCCTCCTGCGTGTCCGGCCATGTCTCTCTCACTATAGCACTCATCACCTCGTCACTAGCCTCCCTCGCCTTCGTCTAATTGGATAAGAAAAAAATTATTAATTAACATTTTGACATATATATAAGTAAAATTAAAAGTTAAAAAACGTAAGATGAGTTACAATATCCTCTTGGGCGTCAGGATATGCCTTCTTGTACGTATAGACGTACTGGTTGACTTCTGGATGTTCCCTGGCCGCCTCGTCCATGAAGACAACGAACGGTCTAGAACCGGCACGATGGTTCCTTGTGTTGCGTTGCCGGTTCTGAGCGTTCGCCCGGGAAACGGCCTTCAAAGAAAAAACTAAACTATTAGTAAAATATTTAAAAACGCACATATTTAGTGACAAATAAACTAATTAATTTTTTTAAATACCTGTTTACGAGGGTTGTTGAATTCTGATGTCAGAAGCCAACGCCACTCATACTACTTGTACTGGAACTCAACAGGGGTACCAGAACGTGCATTCCCGTGCGTAGTCCAGTTGGTCCGCAACTCGTTCTTCCACTCCTTGTACCTACAGGTACAACAAAAATATTACAAATATTATTAATATCACATACAATTTTGTTTTTTCATTAACTTCCCAACGTACCTTTCCCCATGCACAACGTCCGCCCAGCTGCTCTTCAGGTGCTCGGGAACCTCAAACCACACATGCATTTAACCGTTTATTAGTTTAGTTTTTCAAAAAATCAACAATGTAATACATAATATTATTGAGGCATTTTGTAAACTCACCGACATCGCGTTGTGGATCATATCCTTAACCTCCTGCGAGACCCCGCCCCAGTCTGACCACAACATAGGGACTCTATCCCTAATGAGTTCTCCCACGCGGCCGGAGTACGTCCACGACTTCCCGCCCGATACTATGTCGCCATCCCCGTCAGTACGGATAACGATCCTCCTTGAGGTACCGATCATCTTCTCGAGAGCCTTCCCTGTGACGGGGACTCTCTTCTTCTTTGCCGGTTTCGCTCCGACGGTGCTTATTACATGATAAACCAAATTGATTATTAAAATCGGAGAATTATAAGAAAACAAAACATTCATCTTTCATTACCTGAGGGCGATGCGGCGGACGTTGATGAAGATACCCTCGCGGAAATAAGAGGCGTATCAAAAGGCACGAACCGGTACACCGCTGATGAAGCCACTAGCGGGGGCAGTGGATAAATTGGCGCCCCTGAGCCATCGACTGCAGGTATTGCCGATATCATCCGCGGAAGGAACAGATGAGGCGGCGGCATCTGTACCCCAGATGACCTACCATCCGAAGTAGTAGGACTCGGAGTGGGCGCCCGGTGTATCTCAGGCATACGGGGTGCAGACACCTCCGTCTGGGTCTGAGGCCACAACTGCCTCGAGGAATGAGGGACGCGCGGCTGCCTCGATGACTGAGGCACCTCCGGCTGCCTCGATGAAGGGGGCACCTCCGGCGGCCTCTGTGCCATCCCCAGAAGGGCCGCACGTCTAGCTGTCATGAGGCCCCGAAACGACGTTTGAGGGTTGCTAGAGGTTCCCTCAGACGATTCGGACCTTTGGCCCTTCGAACCCTTCGTCGATCTAAAATTACCGCTCATCCTGTTTAAAAATATTAATTTGAATCAAGGCTGAGAAAGAAAATCATGAAACTTAATAACGACACACCACATGTAGGTCATACACAAAATCAATAGGCATCGAAAATATCCACAATATTCCAACAAAACCATATATTAAAACTTGCAAAATCAATCGGCGTCGATCATAGTTTTTTTATTTGGTCCTATCAAATTAATGCAAATTTTTGTCAAAACACCAACTCAATCATTCACACCATTAACATTCAATAGATGGATTATCACCAAAATTCTCAATATATTCATCATAAACCAATCCACAATATCAATAGCGCATAACAACCCTAAATTCCTAATTAAATTCGAAACCCGTAACGCACATATCAAAATAAAAATCAGAGAATTACACCACCTGATGAGTGACGAGCAGGCGGAGCAGGCGGAGGCTGAGCCGGCGCAGGCGCAGGCGGAGCCCGAGTGAGCAGGAGAGGGAGAGGGTGAGCAAGAGAGGGAGAGGGCGACCGGGAGAGAGGGAGAGGGAGACCGGGAGAGGGCTGGCGGCCGGGAGAGGGAGAGGGCGACCGGAGGGAGGGAGAGGGAGAGGGAGACCGGGAGAGGGAAAGGGCGACCGGGAGAGGGCTCGAGGAGGCGGAGGAGGGTTTCGAATTCGCGAAGTGGAGGCTATTCTCGAGCTGGGGTTCGTCTGTATACCGTACCACTTTAACCGACAAAATTTTTACTTCGTCGGCTAAGATTCTAAATTCGTCGGCTAAACTTTAAAATTCATCGGTTAAACCTTTGAAATTCGTCGGCTAAACTTTGAAATTCGTCGGCTTAAATACTTTATACATTCGGCACATTGTGATTGTGACCGTCTAAATTACGTATTTTGGCCGGACCTTCAACTGAAGATAGTTTCAAACCGATAAGACGCAACAAGTCGTATAATAATTTTGGGAAAAATAACCACCGAAGATAGGGCTACCCATAGGGAGAAAAAATGGAAAATTGCGTTGACCGCAACTATCGGCACCGAGACTTTACCGGAATACAATGATTTTTCAACCGTAGACGTATTTCACCATTCTAGTCATATCTTATTTCACAACTTTTTTGCGTTTGAAGGTTCTACATATAGTTTGTTTTTGAAACGAAACATTTACTTAACACTTGTAAACAAGCTACATAACATTAGTAGGCATGTTGTGATTGTGATGATCAAACTTGAGAAATGGAAATCGGACCGTCAGATCTGACCATCATGACAAAATACATGTATGGGCAAAAATTCAACTTGATCTGACAAGGATAAGGGCTCGATCCCGACGGTCAATCCCGTAAGTCAAACCCCTAAACGCACGGAAAATGTCGTTGGACTGTCTAAATTTCGTATTTTGGCCGGACCTTAAACTGAAAATAGTTTGAAATCGATAAGACGTAACAATTCCTATAAAAATTTTACGCAAAATAACTACCGAAGATAGGGCTACTCATAAGGAGAAATAATGAAAAATTGCATTGACCGCAACTATCGGCATCGAAACTTTACCGGAATACGGTGATTTTTCAACCATAGACTTATTTCACCATTTTGGTCATATCTTATTTCACGACTTTTTTGCGTTTGAAGGTTCTACGTATAGTTTGTTTTTGAAACGAAACATTTACTTAACACTTGGTAAATAAGTTATACAACATTAGTAGGCATGTTGTGATTGTGATGATCAAACTTGAGAAACGGAAATCCGACCGTCAGATCTGACCATCATGACAAAATACATGTATGGGCAAAAATTCAACTTGATCCGACAAGGTTAAGGGTTCGATCCCGATGGTCAATCCCCGTAAGTCAAACCCCTAAATGCACGGAAAAGGTCGTTGGACCGTCTAAATTTCGTATTTTCGTCGGACCTTCAACCGAAAATAGTTTCAAATCGATGAGACGCAACAAGTAGTATAAAAATTTTACGGAAAATAACCACCGAAGATAGGGCTATAGTATGTAATAGAAAAATTTTAGGGTTTAGCCGACGAATACCCTAATATATTCGTCGGCTATAGTATATAATAAAAAAATAAAATAATAAATAAAGCCGATGAAATATTAGGGTATTCGTCGGCTAACCTGATCTTAACCGACGACATAAAATATAATTCGTCGGCTAAAATTGTTTTAGCCGACGAAATATACTATAATTCGTCGGCTAAAACTATCTTAGCCGACGAATCATGGTGTATTTCGTCGGCTAAAGTATAAAAAATACATTAAAAAAAACAGAAAGTTTAATGTAAACCATACTAACTTCCTGTTCATATATTACCAAAATTCATATAAAATAACAGAAATATGAATTCAACATATGTAAACTATAAAGGTAATACATTCTTTTTTATTACAAATTAATGTATTATGTCCTCTAAATTAAAACTAAGGCTCGTAATCGGAATCATCTGATGAGTCTTCTTCGGTGTCAGAATTAATTTCTGGTAATCTATGCATTTCCTCATCGCCAGAGTCTTCGTCTGTTTCTTGATTTGGATCAACATCAATAAGCCTTGGCTCTTCATCATGAATTCGCACCAAATGACCCGTTTTAAAATTATTAAGGCGAACGGTAGAGGAGTTAAGAATACTTATTGCGTTGGGCTCTTGATACGCAACATCTTATTTCTCGTCTTCGGCCTCTCTAAGTGTAGCCGCCCGGTAAATGTTTCGAGGGTGCACAAGGTTGACTACTTTCCACGCGTCACCCTTAGCAAGGTCATCAAGATAAAACACTTGTTTTACCGATGTGGCAAAAACGAACGGGTCATTTTCGTAACAACTTGTAGCAGTGTTCACCGATAATATTCCGTACTGATCGGTATTCATGCTCTGCGGCCTAGTATCAAACCATCTACACTTGAAGAGATGCACTGTCATGCCTTGCCCATAAACGAGTTCCACCACTGAATGGAGAACACCGTAATAGTCAACTCCATTCCGCCCACCATGCGCCATGACCCCAGAATTCTGTGTTCTCCGTCTGCTGTCTCTCTGTTCACATATAAATTGCACGCCATTCACCTTGCACATCGGATAAACTCTTGACATTATCGGCTTCATCGCTAGAAGTCTTTGTTCGTGCGACCAATTTGGGTGACCATCAAATTGAATATGGTTCATCTGCAACCAACCATTCAACTGTAAATATGGATAATTATGCAATAAACATAAACACGTACAAAAATATTAAATTACGTACCCTGCCGCCAAAATAATCTGCGAACTCCCTGTTGTGGTACTCGAGATCACCTTGAATGTCTGGACAATATAGATGGATGTCTTTCCAGTATTCAACTTCTCGACAGTTAATCAATACCCACCAGTGGGCAATGACTAGCTCATGTGGTTGCAACTTGTAGGAGTCTGGCGAAATTCCATACACTTCAACATCACTGGAGACTATGGAAAGATTGAACTTCGGTACATCTACCGGCATGGTTTGCGGAGTTTCCTTCAACGCTCCTAAATACAACTTCATGTAGGTGACGCACTCGTGCACAATATATGCTTCAGCTATACATCCTTCAGGCGCGGATTTATTAGCCACATAATCTTTGTAGTCTCCAAGTTGCCTATAAATCAAGTTGATGTTATGATTATTGAACATGTATATATATTGAGGAATTCAAGTGTAAAAAACGTACATTTCCATGGGATACATCCAAGTGTAGTGTACTGGACCGGTAAGCAACAATTGCTCGGGAAGATGGATCATCAGGTGAGGCATGATGTCAAAAAAATTTGGAGGAAATATCCTCTCAAATTTACACATGATATAAATGATGTCCTCTTGCATTTCCCGGAGGTTAGATTTTTTCACTTCCCGTGTACATAACTTCTGGAAGAATCTTGCCAACGCTACTAACGGCTCCACCACCAGATGGGGAATGAACGGTTGAATGAAAACAGGGAAGAGACGTTGTAGCAGGATATGACAGTTATGACTCTTCAACCCGTACATCTTATTGTCCTGGAAGTTCACACACCAGGCTATATTTTCTGCATAGCTTGAAGGATACTTCACACAACTCATCCACCTGAAAATTACGTTCTTCTGGTCAGGCTTCACGGTGTAAGGAGTTTGAGGCATTTTTTCTTCCCTTCTTTCAACCACAGATGTCTTCTTAATTGCATTTTTTTAGATTAATGCGTGCCTTAGGACCGTCTTTCGTCTTCCCCTCCAAGTTCATCACTGTGCCCACCACACTGTCGCAAACATTCTTTTCTATGTGCATCACATCTAGGTAGTGCCTGATCAACAACTTACTCCAGTGTGGGAGTTCCCAGAATATGCTCTTATGTGTCCAGAATTTGTACCTGTCGGGTCTTTCAGGTATTGCCGCCACAATATTGGGATGATTGCTGAGTTGCCCAAAAATCGTACTCATTAAGCACTGCTAAAATTTCTTCCCCCGTCCATCTTCTGGGAGGCACACTGTTTTCTATGGTCTCATCAAATGTCTGTGCATCGAGCCGCCATTCGTGATCATATGGAAGGAGAGTACGGTGACCCAATTTGCATATCTTGTTGCAATGACTGCTGCTCTCCTCATCGCTAAGGCACTCTGGACAAGCCTTGTATCCCCTAACAACGTTGCCCGACAACATCCCACGGGCAGGAAAATCACTGATGGTACCAACAACCATGACATGCATCTGGAACATATCGTGCATGTACTTGTCATAAGTGGGATGACCAACGTCCCACAAAAATTTAAGCTCTTCAATCAAAGGTCTCAAATACACATCGAGACAATTCCCTGGATAACCGGGCCCCGGAATCAACAAACTCAACATATTGTATTCCTTCTTCATGCAAATCCATGGAGGAAGGTTGTACGGTACCAAAATCACCGGCCATACACTGTATTGAAGACTCATGTTGCCAAAAGGGTTGAACCCGTCGGATCAGAGCCCGAGCCTCACATTTCGGACCTCTGACGCAAAATGAGGAAACTCCCTGTCTATATACTTCCAAGCCTCCCCGTCAGCAGGGTGTATAAGGGTATCTACGTCATGCAATTCCCTATTAGCGTGCCATCTCATAGCTTCGGCCGTGTGTGAAGACATGTACAACCGCTCCAGCCTATCCCTCAAAGGGAAATACCGAAGTACCTTCACAGGTTTCCTGTTGCCTACAGGAGTCAGCTTATACCTCTCAGTGTGACATACCGGACATGCGTCAAGGCCACCAAGGTCATTCCCTTCTGGATCTTTACCCCAGAAGAGAACGCAGTCATATCTGCATGCATGGATCTTGATGTAGGAAAGCCCAAGATTTTTCAGGATACATCGGACCTTATGATGGGTGGTAGGAAGACGATGACCGTGGGGCAGCATCGAAGCAGTGTACTGTAGATAATCATCAATAGCTTTCACAGTCTATTTTGTCTCAACTTTAATCTTCATTACGTCCATCACACTTTCAAGAACGGTCTTCTGACAACCGGGGTACACAGGGGTCTGTTGGAAAGCAAGCAGTTTGTTGTACTTGTCAATACCAGCAGTGTTGACAGCTCTAGGGAAGGGCTGCACCGGGTCAGGCATATACTGTCCTTGAGCGCATACACCGCTCTCATAAGGAAACATGTCGTTGATGAAGGCCGTTGTTGAATCGTTGGATGTACTGCCCCTCTCAGAAAATTGCCCATGATCATGCGGACCCCCTGATGATGTTTCACCGTGATATAACCAACATGTGTACTTCTCCCAAAACCCGTTACTCTTCGGGTGCTACCATATTTTGTCAATCCCAAATCGATGCATGTCGCTGCGACACTGACATTTCGTGCACGGGCAATAGAAAATTGTATTCCCGTTAGCATTAGCCAGCGCATATTCCAGAAAACTCATTACTCAAATACCATATCTTTTGTCCCATTTTGGAAGCGAAATCCAACTTTTATCCATATATATCCTGAAAATATAACAAAATATATATGTATAACGCTAGCTAATTATTAATTAAATTTCATGCAATATATAAAATCTCAATTCATTTAGTATATATATATATTAATTATTAATTAACAAATTGATAGCAAATAATTGATAACAAATTAATTAACACACACATATATATATATACTTAATAATTACATAACAATATTATATATATCAACATCATCACAAAATCATCATCAACAACTTCATACCATCAACACAATATTATAAATTAATTAATATATATATATATATATATATATCTACTACTAATTATTAACACAACATCATATATATTATCAAATCATCAACCAAATTGATCAACAAAT
>NC_020494.1:2904588-2911518 GCF_000184155.1 Fragaria vesca subsp. vesca
CCAACGTACTTAAAATCTATCAATTCAATCACACTCAAAATCGATCAACGCAAATAAAACTCAAAATCAACATATATACACATGTACGTACCTATATATAGCTCCACAAACTAATTATGGACAGATTTCAACAACACCCAAACTTTTTCTCCCTTTTTTTTTCCCAGATGAGCTGCTGTCCAGATCTGCAAATATAAAGAAGTTTAGCCGACGAAATTTAATTTCGTCGGCTAAAGAATGTTTAATGTCGTCGGCTAAAGTCCACAAACTATAGCCGACGAAAAAAATTCTTTATCCGACGAAAATTTAATTTCGTCGGCTAAAGTTGACTATAGCCGACGAAAATTTAAATAAGCCGACGAAGGAAAATTTCGTCGGCTAAAGTCGGCCTGTTTTTTTTATTTTCGTCGGCTAAAGCCTTTCTTCTAGTAGTGTCATGTCATCTTCATCCTCTGCATCTACGACCTTCACTCTCAACGAGTTCGAGCCATGGTGGCTTAAGTTGGCCCCTCCCTCATGGCGGTCTTGGCTTTCTGCATCCACAAACGCAACCTCAATTCCTATTTCAGATCCAGATTCGCCGTGTCTCTTGCACGTCGCCGTCTCGCATCACCACCGAATATGACGACGAAGAGGATCCACCGAAGTAGATCTCATCGAAGAAGACAATCAAGACCCACGGCGGTTTTGCTGCAAATCATGAGACTGTAATTGATCAAAACGACGACGTAGAATTGGATGGGTAGAACTGGATCGAAGAGGATTTTGATTTTTAAGGAGGGGTGATTGATCGAAGAGGAAGGAAGTTCTCTTCTACAACGAACCAACATGAACACGTAGAATTGGATGGGTAGTTTTCTCGAGTGTTTTGATCAAATCCAGTTGGATAAAAATTATAACACCTTCTCAGCAAGATTTCAAATGAAGGTCTGACATGAAAAAAGTTTTCTGGTTGCTTGATATCTGAGAGTCCAAACACTAGATAGGAAATAATCAATCTTGTCAGGGCCTCATATCCGGGCAAACAAACGCCTCTTATATGTGCTTTGACCTTATGCCAACATGATATGTAGTTAGAATATGACTATATATTCCTTATCATTACCATATTGGTATTTTATAATTCCCTATATAAATGGCTCTTATCAATGAATAAGATGATGATTCTCTTCCTATCTTTGTCTCTACACTTTATCCTTCATCAATAAAGTGTTTTTTTTACCACTAAAGCTAACCACAACTAAATTTCAGCATTCATTTGAACATACAATCAACCATACAATTTATAACAATCGCTTGTTATCACAAAATAAATTCCAATTAAGCATGAAAATACTAACTTAAACCTATTTCAAAAAAAAAAAATTACTGACTTAGATAAATATGAAAACTAAAACAGTATTCTGAGTCATGATTTACACTTCTTGGTCTTCAAAGTTGCTTCGAATCAAGCTAAGAATTCACGGCTGCAAACGAGAAGCATGGCCAAGCTTGGAGAGATTTTTGGACATATTAAGCTTATTTTTAAAAATAATATCAAACCCCAATAGCAAAAGAAATTCATTTAGAAGATTGAACAATATCCAAAGTATCAAACCAATGTTTCATCCCACAATCCAAAGTATCAAATTCATTTAGAAACATTGGTGCTATACTTTGGATATTGTTTTTGGATACTTTGGATATATTTAAAAATATCAAACCCTAATACCACTTTGTCACACCCCAGACCCGGTGTCGGTGGTTTTCAAGCATTTGACACTGAATCTGAGGCGTGAGCGAAAAAAGAAAAAAAAATAATACAAATTCAAATAATTTTCTAGAAATTGTCGAAAACAAAACGTTTACAAAATCAAAATCAATTACAAAGACAGAACAAGTCTTACGGTCTAGCTCACTTCTAATCTCCTGTAATCCTTCTCGACTCTCGTTCACGTCAACTAAACGTCACAGTTTATCTTCTAGAAATACGTGTCGTACCTTGTACACCTGAACAAAAATCTACAGGGGTGAGTTTACTCTCAGTAGGGCAGTAGGGCCAAACCTTTTACTTAACTATGTCGCACAATCAAGTTATCAAATATCAAACAATACTTTATATAAATAACAACAATTCGATGCATGTATGTTAATGAACTTCCTCAACTTAATTACTGGCTAGTCAGTCCATACATTAAAGACATATGAGAGTACATGTCCCATACCATATAGATGCCTCAAAAATACGACCTACAAATCAGTAATATCTCACCACATGTACCTCTTTTGTTAGTCTTCTTGTTATACTTATGGTCTTCCAAACCCGTAATCTGATAAGATCTTTTTATCGACGTCCGCCGTTGAAGGGGCTTACTTTCCCCAAACTTGTGCACATGTGGGCTGATCATAGGTCTTGGATGCCCCATGAGGAAATGAGGAAACTCAACTACACAAAATGTATATTTCCTCTCAATCTCATTCTCATCTCTCCATAATCACCGATCTCACTATTCTCATAATTAATTCCTCACAATGCACCAAGTACGCCAACGAACATCGATGCTCATAATATATTAAACAACATATTTTTTATGAACAACGATAACATCGATCATATAAAGTCAACAATATCACAAGCTTTTATGAAAAACAGTAACATCTAAGAGTTAATCACTCAATGTCACACGATTCACTGATTTTAATTAGGACTAATTCAGTTTACCCCCATCAACTTTAGGTCGATCATCATGTTAGTCATTCTTCTTTCAATTTCATCAAAAACACCTCTCAACTCCCAATTTTCATCAGCCGCACATGTCCAAAACTCCAATCTCCATCCAATTCCTCTGTCAAGTGATGATTTGATATCAAGAAGAAAGTCAAATTCTAAAAGTTACATTTCGGACCATTTTTCCCCCATATCGATACACATCTTCTTTCCCATCACAACCCCCTAACCTTAGTGATTTTGGTGGGATTGAATGCAATTTGTCGATTTTTCCTTTTTTCTTTTTTTTGATATCAAGTCATCACTTGACAAAGGATTTGGATGGAGATTGGAGGTTTGGACATACGCGGCTGATGAAAATTAGGAGTTGAGGGGTGTTTTTGATGAAATTGAAAGAAGAAGGACTAACATGATAATCAACCTAAGTTGATAGGGGTAAAATGAAATTAGTTCTTTTAATAATAACTCTAATTATCATTTTAAAGAAAAGTTCCCCGAGAAACCCTACCTGGAATCCGAGCACGCGCTCCAACGTTAAGTTAAATTAGTAACTCAACGACACGCATTTTGAAACTTATTCTTCTCTCCAAGGGATTGACGCACACCTTCAATCCTCATAGTCGAAATGTTAATCCAAAGTAAATCAACATGCTCCAAAGTCTCAAAATTACTTTAGACACCTAATGTTGCTTCCTAACTTGAAATCTGATTCATAGACTATTATACTTTGTCGATCATCACTTCCAAAAGCTAAAAACTAAGGTGATCCATGCCAGTCCTTAAATTACTAAGAACACCCATCTTGTTGCTCCATACAAGATTCTCAATCCACCGTTAGACATCACCCATCCACTTCTTATTGTCAACAACACTTCTCGGTTCCTATATATCCCAAACATGCTTTAACTCTGACACCCAAACTTGAAACAACAAATCTTCTTTAGCTTCATAAGTTCATATCATCCAACTTCCAATCCTTCCCAAACCTTAAATCAAAAGTCTTTCAACACCAATAGTGTTCCAACAACACCAATAATAGTTCAACCATTTTGGAATCAAGCAAAACCAACAACTAAACTCTGTTCTAATGCTCCTGTCAATACCAATACATCAATTCGATATCCTAAAACCCCATCACAATAACAGTTCAAAATCACGCAGCCTTCCTTCCCTTCACTCTTAACCAAATATTAATCTCAAGCATTACAGAAGATCAAAGTAAGTTCAGCATAACAACTGATGGCAGAAAATCAACTAGAACTACCTCCTTCGCCGTAGTAGACCCGTCGTGAACAGTGGCCACACACAACATTGCCCAAAACCCACTTTATCCAATTTTCAACCTCCTGCCATTCAAATACATCTCAAAGCACTCCTCCACAATCAATATACTATGAAAAACCAGAAACTACAAGAACCACCACCTCCCACCGCCATACACAACAACACTCACGGCGATCGACGTATGCCCAAACACCAACTTCTCCAAAACTTAATCAAACTCGATTTCAAGCATACAAATATGTAGAACTCAATAAATAGTCCAACTTTGATACCGGAATCGACATACAAACTTCATCGAAAAACGTCGAACCCTCACAAGAAAACTCAATACCTTCAACCCTTCGATTCTTCCTCCTTAGAAACTACCACCTCCCACCGCCATACACAACAACACTCACGGCGATCGACATATGCCCAAACACCAACTTCTCCAAAACTTAATCAAACTCGATTTCAAGCATGCAAATACGTAGAACTCAATAAATAGTCCAACTTTGATACCGGAATCGACATACAAACTTCATCGAAAAACGTCGAACCCTCACAAGAAAACTCAATACCTTCATCCCTTCGATTCTTCCTCCTCAGAGCTCGTCTTGGAAAACCAAAGCCACAGAGAGGTTCGCCAAGTCGAGGCGAAGCTACCACCACCAACCTTTCTGGGGGAAAACCTGATTGGAACCCTAAAAGCTTCTCTCCTTCGATTCTCTGTCAACGGAGCTCCTTTGATGAAACTAAGATCATAGGGAGGATCAGGGGGCTGAGACGAAGCCGACGTTGCCATCCTTTCTCCACGACGTCACTGGAATCAGAAGTTGGCTGGCGAACCCAAAAATCATTTTCTCCTTCGATTCTCTCTCGCCGAACCTCCTCGTCGAAAACGAAGACCATAGCGAGGCCGGGGACGATGAGATGGAGCTGTTGACACCGATCTTACGCTGAGAGATGGTCGGACGACGAAGGGAGAATCAGTGTCGCTACAGAGCAGGCGAGACCGAAGTCGGTCTAGGCTCCGGGCTGTTGCATTTCAATTTGATCTATACATATATATATATATATATATATATATATACACTTTCAAATCGACGGCCTAGATTAAACGGTCTAAAGGATCTGACGACCCAGATCAAACCTCCTTTAAATTCTATTTTTAATTAAATTTTTTGGATAATACCAACTTCCAAAAATCATTAAAAATAGCTTCGATATCCGAAAACGCTTCCGTAAAATCCTATGAACTCGTAACGACGTCTAGGTTAATCCTCTAAACTTCAAAGACAAAATTTAACAAACCAAAAATTCAAATAATTTTCAAAAACTACTAAGAATTATATGAATAATAGAAATTTAAATAGAAATAGCTCAAAAATAATTTTCCTTTCAAAAATAGAAAACCGAATTTTTGAGATGTTACACTACTTGTCCTAAGTGATTTTAAAAAATTAGTGCTTTATCTGGTTGCTTGTTTTTTGATCCTTGTAGATTTGGTAACAACCATTGAGTTTCTTCTAGAAAGCTACTATCTACTGGTCTTGCTTCTATCATATTAACATGTTTCTGTTGAGTTAGGCAATAAGGAACTTTTTCAAGCTTTAGGTGACTATGATCATATTCAAGAGGATGTTGATTATCATCATACTCAGGAGGATGTTACTTTTCCTTACATGGAGACTTTAACTTGTGTGTGAGGATGAAATTTATGTGTATCCCATACATGTTATGCTTTTAATAGGAGCATAAAGTGCTACGTTTATAATGTATTTTCGACCCTATTTAGCTATGTAATTCCCTTAACAATATTCATATTAACTAAGTTTGTGTTTTTAGGTCATAAATAAAGCCAAGGAGCCCAAAAGAGACAAAGGAGGAGAAATCTTGAAGGAAAAAGAATCTATGTTGTGCAAGGAAAGTAATCAGAAAATCTGCCAGAAATTGTCAGTCAACTTCGACAGATGATTGTGATTAGCTCACAATGATCCAGGAGATGTGCCATATATCAATGGAAAGCTACAAGAGTCTACTTTTCAGAACCTTTTACGGATCGTCAATACCTATTTTGAAGAAAAAGTTATGACCGTTTAAGTGGCCGAAGGTCAGTCTGCCCGAATTTCTGATTTGGTCCAAAACTTCTATAAATTCCAAAGGTCTGCACTAAGTTTTGAAATTCAACATTAAACTTATAATTAAACTTATCAGACACTTTTCCTTTCATATTATAGTTTTTTGTTCTAATGCTGACCTTTATATATTTGCTAAATTCTTTAATGTTCATGACATAATTTGGAATGCAACCTATGATTGCTAGGTTATGCTCAAGTCTACTTCAGCTGTTGTTATAGCTGCTTGCTGGTGATTATCCCATCTATCATCATATATATAAGCTAAGGTTTTTGTTCCTACTTGTGCTCAAGTTAATCCTGATTTTTCTGTGGAAAATTACAAACCAAACTATTTTGACACTACTGGAAAAAGTCACTTAGGAAACGAAATTAAAACAATTTTGTAGCCTAAGATACACTTAGGCGACGGAAAACGATTTCGTAGCTTAAGTTGTTACTTAGGTGACGAAATACTATTCCGTCTCCTAAGACTCACTTAGGCGACGAACATATTTACTTATTAGGAAACGGAATTATTTTTTAATAAAAAAAAATATATTAATCACTTAGGTGACGGAATAGTATTTCGTCTCCTAAGATCCACTTAGGCGACAAATTTTTTTACTTAAGAGAGGGAATTTAAAAAATAAAATAAAAAAATAAAACTATTAAACTCTTAGGCAACTGAAATTTCCGTCCTCTAAGTACCACTTAGGCAACGGAACTATTTACTTAGGAGACGGATATATATTTAAAAAATATATATATTAATCACTTAGGTATAATTTTGGACATATTTTTTTTAATTTTTAAAGTGCCTATGCATATAATTTTTCATAG
>NC_020494.1:2911852-2915044 GCF_000184155.1 Fragaria vesca subsp. vesca
CCCTCCTCTCTCTCTCTCTCTCTCTCTCTCTCTCTCTCTCTCTCCATTGTCCTGTGTCCTCAATCTCTTCTCTCTCCTCCTCCACCTCCTCCGCAACCACAACGCCACCACATCACCAGTTGGACCTTCAACAACACCGCAACAACAACACTAGCAACCAACCAACCAACCACACCACAAGCACCCAACCACATCAACACCGTAATCAAACACACCCCGCAGCTCCTCGACATCTCTCTCCCGATGCCAAAAACTCAAACCCACCTACCCCGCATCTCTCTCCCGAAGCCCAAAACTCAAACCCTCACAACAATCTTCTCCCTTCACCGCCAACCAAACCCTAAACAACACCATCCATAAACCCTGTGGTGGACCGGAGCCTCCTGAACAATTGTCAACCGACGACGGACCAGACCTCGCCGGCCGGCCGCCGCGCAATACCTCACCTCGATTGATCCGAGTGGAATCAAGGTCCACTAATTCAAGCCTCTCCAATTCGAGCGGTTGGGTTCGACTACCACCGGCAAGCCCAGTTTTTTCCCTTTTTGACAACCACCGGTGACGTCCAGACCGGAGTCAAGTCGACCGGCGGACCAGTCGCTGTGTCTCTGCGTCGCTCGCTGAGATTGGATCAGATGACCGGTCACTGGTTGGTGGACGACGAACAGCTTGAACCGATGGTTTCTGAGTTGTGGACGACTAGTCGTCCAAAGCAGGTCCACCTATTTGTTTATCTGTTGCCAAAGAACCTTGGCGAAGAAGAGGAGGGTGATGAGAGAAACGGCGGAGAGAGAAAGTGGGAAGCCATGGCTGGCTGATGGGTTTTAAATGAGAGAGAGAGAGGTGGGGTGTTAAATGAAATTTTCAGTTGAAAAATATGTCCAGTCAGCAACTTAACCATTGCTTTGGACGACCACTTAACGGATGGACCTAATTGTGTGACATTGGATAGTTTGAGGAGTGATCGATTGAAATTGAAAGTTAATGGAGTAAATTGTCGAGCGCATGAAAGTTAATGGAGCGACCAGTAATTTCTCTATTTTGGTTTTATAATTGACTAACCTGATTAAAGCTTTACTGAACATAGAATTGGTCAAAACTTTTACCATTTACATATTTTCTTGTAATAATCATATCTAACGGTCATTTAGTCCAAAATCGATTTTGCTAATATACTTGTTTCATGAACGTGAACATACAAACACATATGTTATACCACTTAAGTGTACATACAACATCTACTAAACTTCTATAATTTTTTTTATTTCAAATGATAATTTTTTGTCATGGAGTAAATGAAGTTTGTTTTCACGAGAACGTACGCATTTGTACTTGGAGAAACAGACTTACGAAAATAATTTCATGATGGTTTCCGTTTTTTAACTATATACAATTTCAACAAGTTAACATGATCATTGAATAAATTAATCTTAATTGGTTCAATTTTTTTTCTATATTATTATACATCTTCTTAAACACTTGTAGTAATTTATAATTTAGAAATAATAAATAAATACTTTATATATAAAATAATAATAATAATAATAAAAATAAAATTTTTTTTGGAAAGGTCGAGAAGATTTGAGAAAAAGGAGGAAGGAGAGAATGAGACCAACCTTTTTTTGAAAGGAGAGAATGAGACCAACCTTCTCAATTATAGGTTTGATTGACCTCATCTTTGGAGGGGGCGGGATACGGAGAACTCTCTCTGGAGGAGGTGGTTCCAGGGGGCGGGGATCGGAGAACTCTCTCTGGAGGAGGTGGTTCCAGGCTCTCCGAGAGAGAGAGAGCCACGGAAGGACCTGTTCTTGGACACATCGACTGGGTTTGGTCGGCATCCACGGTGAGGTCCGGCCTCACCTCGGCGACTAACTATATCGATTAGGAGCCCTCCGACCTTCCTCAAGCCTGTGGTGGTGGCTAGCACCAGTTCAAACTGAAAAAGAGCCAACTAAAGAGGGTCCTATGGGTTCCTCCTAGTCCGACCACAGATTGAAGGTGGACTCGGGACACTTATATGAAAAGTTGAGGTAATGAGTTGTATTTCTTGTATTAAATCTGGGTCAGGGTGTTACAAATGGTATCAGAGCGGGGATATGATTACTGGGGTATAAACTTTGGCGAGAATAGAATGGTACTTTGGATTTTCATAATTCTAAAAGTTTGTTATTGATGGTTGTGATTTGTTTTAGGCCAGGAACTAAGATTTTAATGGGTGTCAGTATGTTGATGGTCTTTAGTTGCGTGTGTGTGTGAGTTGTTGATATCAATTTGTTGGATTTTAGTGGGACTTGTGTGGCTACTGTCTGTTCTGGTGTGGGTATTATTCCTGTTGTTAAACTGTTTTGGTTATGAGAACCAAAATCTGATCACTTTGGTATGAGTATCATAATTGATCAGTTCGATTTATGAACTATTGGAATGATAGATGTAATTTTAGACATCTGCAAGTCTTGAATACAATTACTATGATATGGAGTTTCTCACAAGATTAGTTACAGTTGGAATGATGGAGCCTATGGTTATAGGTTAAACAATCTTTGTGAGAATAAGATATGAATTCTTAAATGCCTGAATGCATGTTGTGATTTGAAATTGAAAAATAATAATAATAATAATACTCTTTCCATATGAGTTTAGATATTGTGCTTGACTTAGAACCTTGGGTTATGCTCTTTTGAAGAACGATTTGCGTAAGTGTGAAGAGTATTTTTGCAACTAAATATTGTATACTGGTTTTGATAAATTTCTGTCACTTAGAATACTATTTAGTATGTCAGAACAAGTTCGAAACTGATATTGAGTTCTTAGCTTATGCATCGCCAAGTGGGTGCTGGACTGTTGTTTTTGTTGTCAAATAATTTTCTATGCAGTTGGGTAACCAAAGTGTGTTTCATTTTACTATTGGATCCAACTTCCCTGATCAAAACTTACTTCTAGGTTGTTGGCCTTAAGTATGATTATCAGCATAGCCTTGGGGTAAGGTTATCAATAGTTATGTTAATAGACATTGTTTGTTCTTCCACCATTATATCTATTATTGAGGTTCACCTATTGGTCCAATAGTATGAAAATGTTGGTATGATTGATATTAGGAAATTGTTGAAAATTGGAAACTGATGCTTGCTGGTATAGAAGTGTATGTATTAGTAATATCGATTTCTATAACTGTATATGTTGATGTATCTTAAA
>NC_020494.1:2918444-2919881 GCF_000184155.1 Fragaria vesca subsp. vesca
ATGGAGAGACGGGTTGCGGATCGGTACAAAGCGCTGTAAATGGATGTGGATCATGTTGGCACTGGCGTGGGTACAAACAGACGACGAAGGGATGAGTTAGCCTGAAGAACACATATTTGAGCAGAGCATTGCTTCCTTTGATGTATGTACCAATTGGGTTCCACTGTAACGCGAAGCTGGAATGGTAATAGAACTGCCTCTCCAGTCTCCATGCTCTTCAACAACCACCCGCGTAGTATAGGTAACTTCAGATAAACGGATATTAAATCGATTAGGGGTTAAGAGCAAGTCCAACAACTTCCTTATATTTTCTACATAACAGCGAAGCAAACTTAAAATCTCTAAAAATTTTGTATATCAAATCCAACAGTTTCCTTATTTTAAAGATTCAAATATTTATTACAACAACAATCCTCATTTATTATAATATAATAATAAGTATAAAAATATAAAAGTTTATTTTTTAGAATAAATTATGTTTTCTTTTTTATCTTTGAGCCTTGAAGAATGTGTAACATTCAATTCTTCTTTCCCTAAATATTTTTAGAGAATCTATAAATATAGGAAAACAAAGCTTCTCTTTTATCTCTTTCCCTATTTTAAGAAATGAGATAGGGAAACTGTTGGAGTGGAAAATGACCCCATATTCCACAAAATAAAGAAAATCAAAGAATTTAGAGAATCTGTTGGGCTTGCTCTAATACACAGCTACAACTACTCTTAACAATAAGGTTGATATCTGATAAACGCAGCCAAGCAAATTGAGATTCTCAGCAAACGTAAAAAGCGAACTTGGTGTTGTGATCAATAAACAATAATTATTAGGGTTTTGCAAGGGAACGAAAAGTACAGCGAAGGGGTATATATTCAAAATCTCTAAGGGCTCGTTTGTTTCATAGAAAAGAAGGGAAAGAAACCAAATTCTTTGCATTTTCCATTAACATGGGAAATAATAATTCCTATTTATTTTGCTTTCAAGTGTTTTGTACTCACAAGGAAAGAAAACAAAATCCTATAACTTTTTAAAAAAACATGTGGTTAAAATGGTAAACACTAACTTAGTGGGGCCAATTTAATTAATAAAAAAATGGTGTAATAGTTACAAGAAATTTTGAGGGAAAGTGATTCATTGGGTTGGGTGGAGGGAACAACTTTCCCATCTATTTTCCTTACAATTGAGAACTTTCCTTTCCCCCTATTTTCCTTAGGTTTCCAAACACAAGAAAGTAATGACTTTCCTTTCCCACTATTTTGATTCCATGAAACAAACATGGCCTAATTTTTTTTTCCTTCTTTCTCTAAGAAAAAGGAAACGTAAATTCCTTATTCGGCAGATAGAATTGTCAGGCCCTGAGAGAGATTATTTGTCCAAACCCAATACAAGCCCATCTCATAATTGTGATCCCGTTCTTTAATTTCTTTTTTTTTTTCTTTTTC
>NC_020494.1:2919901-2951650 GCF_000184155.1 Fragaria vesca subsp. vesca
AAAAAAAAAAAAAAAACAAAACTGATGTAAGAATATAGGGCGGAGTAAAGAACATCAGAATACGATAAAGCAAAACATGATGCACATACACATCTAAAAAGAAGCAGTAAAGGATAGCAAAATACACAAACACATCCAGGAGAAGAAGTAACCACACCACATGACTTGATGTCGCAAGACATCCTGCACTGCATATGTCATATATGAAAGCAGTGTATATAATAGTAACCGTAACCAGGATTGTAACCGTAGGGAGATACACCAACAGGCTCGTACAAATTATGACAACCAATGACGAAGATGAAGGCCTCGCTCCCAAAAGGCTTGTACCTGAGGGGAGGCCTGAGAGGCTGCCGCCTCAGACACCACAAATTCGAGGGCAACAAAAAAAAATTCATATATATGTACATATATATAATTTTCATAAAAATCTTAGATTTTTTCTTCTTTCTTGATTTCTCACGTTCATTTACTTGATCAATATTAGAATACTTCATAAATTCATATTCAAGATTACACATTTACTATATTTATACGTATCTTGTAATCAACAAAATTTCTTTTTGCAACAACCATTGTTTTTTTTTTTTTTTTGTCGTATGACTGTTAGAGGCCACCATTCTCAAGATTTGCCTCAGGTCTTCAAATCTCAGGTCCGGCTCTGGTACCCAAGTAGGGTAGAGACGAAGACGAATTACCTCCCAAGTAGAAGGAAAGACAAAGACGAAGACCTCCCAAGTCCCAAGTAGAGACGAAGACGAAGACCAAAAATCATTTAGTTTTCATTTCTTTGCTATTAATAATGTTTTTCCACAATTACTTGTTATTATTATTTACCATCATTTTTCTCACAATTACGTAGTCGTTTTCTTTCCATTTTGGGGTGAGTGGTGACTAGCTTAGTTGCTAATTAAAGTTCTCAAAAATGTTTCTTTCTTTGATTTTGTCGTTAAAGTTGCTATTCTATTTTCTTATGTTTTTTCCCCTTTCAAATGCCTGATTGGACGAAACTAATGTGTGAAGGTGGCCATTGAGTATATGTGATCGACATGACTCATGGATGTGAATGTCCATTTTCTTCAAGGGTGGACTGTAATTACTGTATTTTGTGTGCTCTAAATATTGCTTTGGTTCTGTTAATTAACTGGGAATGGATTCCCCATGAAGCGAATCAAGCTGCTCATGTAGTGGCTTTGCTTGCCAAGTCGAGGTTGGGTCTTCATCGATGGGCTTCAATGCCACCACCCTCTTTAGCTTTTGTTCTTCGTAATGGCGGCTTGCTTTTTCCTCCGGTGCCGGTCATGGGAGTGATTTAGTTGTCACTCTCTCTTTTTTTCTGTTGTTGTTCTATCTCCTGCTAGATATCTAATTTTATTTTATTTTTTGAAAGAAAGAGGAATTTTATTACTGAATACGATTCGGATCGTACATCATTGCATCCAGAATGAGCTCTAGAGCAATAGAGAACCAGTTACAATGGACATTGAAATGTAGACCATGACCTGCTAACCCCTATGCACCACCATATTGGCCTGTGTATGAGAAAATTGTAACTAGAAGTTATTACCAGTAGCTAAAGCATAAAGAGGAGATAGATCCTTATCCAAGGACTTGATGGAATCAATAGCCACCAATCACTCTCCTCTATAACCTCTGAAACATCCATAGACTATAGAAAACCAACTCCATACCGCACAGCCTCCAACTCAGCATGGAGGGCGGAACTAACCTGTTCCATTCTATGCGCAAAGCTAACAATAAATTGTCCCTGAGAGTCTCGAACTACGCCACCAAAACCACCTTGGTTAGTAGTAGGAAGGAAAGCTCCATCGACATTAAGTTTAAGAGTTGTGCCAATTGGAGATTGCTAGAACTTCCTTTCTCTCTTACTGTTCGCAACCGATGATTTCTAGGGAGCCACATTGGCTTGTAAATATTCTTCACACCAAGCCATGGCTGCGATAGTAATCTAATGATGAGACTTTCCTTTATCCTTCCACAGAACCTTATTCCGGTTTCTCTAAATACTCTATAGTCACACCAGAAACTTATTGAACATAGCAGGAGTTAGAGTAACTGCTCTTTCCAGTAACCAATCTTTCCAGGAAATGTGAGATTGGGGAAAAGAGAACGGAGGATTACCGAAAATTTCACGTGACAAGTTGAAGGCGTAGAACAAATGCTCCAAAGACTCCACGGATTGGTTGCAAACTACACAGCTCAAGTCACCATTATAACCCTTCAGACTCAGCGCTGCTCTGGTACGTAGGCAACAAGTTGTGTGCAGGGCGCCAACCAAAGATGGCCACCTTATTTGGAACTTTAGCTTTCCATAATACCCTCCATATTGGCAAAAGGATCTCCAAATGAGGTAGAAGAAATATTGACACCAACATAGATATCTCTAGTAGCAAAATATGCTAATTTCACAAAAAAAAACCTTTCTATTCAAACGTCCTAGCAAGTTTGTCTTGTGTCAATCTTCTACTGAGGGTCTAAAGAACAACATCTGCAACTTGTTGTGGAAAGCAAATGTCACATCCCGGTTCTTAAGTCAATTTGCGGTTATTTACTTGTAGGTTACTTTGACATTTTACCGTTTTAAGTAACCGTTTACTATTTAAGACTCCAAAAATTGACTTTTTCTTCCGTTAGGAATTTGGGAAAACGAATTCGTAGAGGACGTTAATACGAATTCGTAGACATGCTATACGTTAAAATCGGAGTTAGCATGAAAAAGTTATCAAATAAAAGGGTAAATTTTTGAGTTGGTAAAAAGGGGGTAAAAATTTAGTGGGTTTTATTTTTTGGTGGGTGTTTAAGTTGGACCGGGTAGGTGTGGAGAAGCCCAACACCCACCCACGCTCTTTCTTCTCTCTCTCCTGTGAGCTCCTCCCGACCTGTCGGAGACCCAGTCACTGTCTGTCGCCATCCGGCCGCCATAGACCACCGTACCAGTCTCAAACTGTCGGCTGTCCACCCAGCTCCCTCTTTGGACCGGTGACTGCCACCATAACGCCGCCGTTCGAGAGGAATTCCGCCGGAGATGTCTACTGTCTTCTTGCCGGAGTTCCCTCCTCCTGCCACCATAGCTCGGGATTTTTGGCTCATCTTGTAGCCTTTATCAAGGTGAGTGATCCCTCAAAAGGAATTGGCTAAATTTGATCTTGGTAGGGAGAAATGTATAATTGAAGTTCTAGGGCTCAATTTAAGGTTTTGATTCGATTACCCTAGTTAGGCTTAGAATTGGACTAAGTGCTAGTTATATATGGAAGTTGTTGTGCATATTGAGAGGATTGTTGTGTTAAAATTTGGGAAGCATTGGAGATCGCCGGAGTTCGGCTGCCGGCCGCCGCTGCCGGCGAAGCAGGCGGTGGCGTCGCCTTAAGGGCAGTTTTTCATGTTTTTGAGCTGGTTTTAATGAGAGGGGTTTAATGAAGTAAAGTTTGGAATTTTTGGAGGAGTTTTGATAAGGTTTGAGATTTTCCAATGATTAAGGATTTTGGCGGTGATTAGAATGAAAATCTGTCCGTTGGATTTCCTTGGTATCTATTTTAAAATGTTAGAATCGATGATTTAAGGTTGTGGTGGAGTTTGGTGTGAATCCGTTAAACTTAACCCTAGTAAGAGTAGTGGGTTCAGCGGAAGAGTTTTGGGTGTTTTTATTTAATTATTTATTTTCCGAAATTGAAGTTGGCCCTAAGCATAAATATTGTGCCAGGATACAAGGAGACCTCGTTTGAGTGGCGATTCGGATTTCGTCAGGCTTAGGCCTAAATCTGTGAGTGGACATTTTGGTTTTTAATTATTAAATATGCATGCATGACTTAATTTAAAAGTTATTGTTATTTTTTTTTATCGAGCTCATATATTATAATTTCGGCTTATGACTTCGATCGAAAATTATTTGAGATCGTTAATGAATTATGAATTTTGAGTTGGGTAATTGTTTTGGTATTTGAATTATGATATTCTTTTGATCTCCGGATTTGAGATTTCTTTAAGGATTTGAGTATTGTCTAATTTTTGAAACATGTTAATGATTTGAGTTATTTATTTCATTGAACATTTTAACGTGTGGGACACGTCATTGAATTTAATTAATTTCCTTACTTTGGAATTTTCCGAGTACGGTTGGGAATCGTACTTATGCTCGATTTATGAGTTTTGGGAAAACTCATATGAAGTTATATTTTCCCTTCTTATGCCATACTTGTTGGATTATCTATGATATTCATGCTAGCATGTTGTTTTGCCTTTCGAGGCGATGTGACTTCCACGTTTTAAGTGGGGTTACTCAAGCCCTTTCTGCCTTCGGGTGATGTGATGTAGTCGACGACATCACGCAAGCCCTGCACCCTCTCTGTTATCACAACGTGAAGGTGTAGAGAGTATGGGAGTACTTTTGCCTGGGAGGCACCCAAGCCTGGGAGGCTCACTTGTATGGCTATATATATATATATACTCTTTATTTATTGTTGTTGTTTTGACTAGCGGGGCTAGTCCATTATTTTGGTACCTTCTTCTATGAAGGTTAATTATCTTTGTCGATATTTTGACTAGCGAGGCTAGTCTTATTCACGGGATTTTCTTTTGAATGCGTTATCAACACTTGCATGCAACAGATTTATTGCTTATTAGAAAGTGGGAAAGTATTTAAGTTTTGGTTTTTGTTATCCTATGTCTTTTTATTTATTTATTTTTGTCTACTCACTCTAACGTTTTAAAATTACTTTTTCCTGGGCCCTTTGGTTTTAAATGCCCAGTTTGCAGGCTAGGTATTTGAGGTCGAGCGTATATAAAGTCAAGGCATAGTCAGAGGCTGTTTCCGCTTATTATTTATTCATTGTTTTTCGTTCATTATTAGATATGCTCTGAAAATCTAATAGTAAATTATTAAATGGCTGTTGTTGGTGGAGGGATTCTTTAGATTAATATTTGATATTTTGGGAGATGTTGTGATGAACTTGGGGAGCAGGAAGGCTCCAGGAGTTGAAGATGGATGATTTATAGTAGAAGTGTTTATCTGGAATTTTTCAAGTAAGGGTTGTCCATTTTCAAGGTGGTTTTCGGTAAAATTTTCTTGAAGGTGCACCCCGCATGATTTACTTTGGGTTTCAGGGTGAAATTCGGGATGAGTCTTGTCAGCAAACATACACAGCATGTCTATTCCAGGTCCATGAGGCATCATCGATCAAGTTTGAGACCAACTCAAAGATTGTGTCAGGTGGTTTTGATAGCGAATGAGCCGGGAAACCTAGAATCCAATCAGAACTCTATATTCCAACCCTTGTACCATTACCAATATGCCATTGTAAACCTGCTTTCAAAATGGGGCAAGCTTCCATAATGCTTCTCCATGCATAAGACGACTTTAAAAATATGGTTGGGTGGTAGACTGCTTTAAAAATCTATGCAGCTAGTGAATTAGGTTTGGTCAGAAGTCTCCACCCCTGTTTAGCTAGCATATGTAAGTTATTAATATAAAGATGTTTAAAACCCATACCACCTAATACTTTCGGTAGACACATACGGTCCCAAGACCGCCAGTGAATCTTATTCTTCTCTTCAGTACTACCCCAAAAAAACTCACAGCAAAGTTGTTGCATTTCTTCATAAAAGGACTTGGGGAGGCCATAACAGTTCATCACATAATTAGGAATTGTCTGGGCTACCACTTTAATTAGCAACTCCTTACCACCCGAACTTAACAGCTTAGACCGCCAGCTAATAAGCTTCTTATTGAGCTTCTCTTTGACAAAACTGAGAATAGCAGTTTTACTACGGCCAACCTGGATAGGCATACCCAAATACAATCCATGTTCCTCCACACATTCAACCCCCAGAACATATGTCATTTGTCTTTTCTCCCTTGGTCCCACATTTTTACTGAAAGCAACACCTGATTTCTAAAGATCTATATGTTGTCCGGAGGCCTTTGCATAGGTCGACAAAATCTCTTTAAAAGCCATGCATTCAGAGACAGTAGCTTCTCTAAATAAGAAGTTGTTATTATATAGCAAACAAAAGGCAGTGAATTGTTGGAGTTGAAGGAGCCATAGAAAGGCCTTTTATTATTCCTTGATGATGAGATGCCGAGAGGAATGACTATAAGAGGAGATAGGAGATCGCCTTAACGAATTTCCCTTGTAGGCAATATAAAACCAGTAAGCGAGCCATTAATCAAATAGAGTAGCTTACTGATTTAACTGTAGCCATAACAATAGCAACCCAGGCTTGACAAAACCCCAACTTTAACAAAACTGCTTCCAGGAAACTCCCTTCTAATCTGTCGTACGCCTTGGAAATATCAAATTTCAGAGAGAAAAAACCTTGAACCTGTCTTCGGAGTCTCTTCATAAAATGTGCAACCTCATAAGCAACTAGTGTATTATCGGAAATCAATCTTCCAGGAACAAAAGCACTCTGAAGTGGAGAAATTACATACGGGAGAACACTTTTTAATCTATTGGCCAAAACCAATTTTGTAAACCACATTACACAATGCAATAGGTCTGAGATCAGAGGCATACTTTGGGTCCTTGATTTTTGGTATCTAGGTTAGATGAGTAAAGTTGGATTCCTGGGAAATCCTACTAGTACTCATCACTTCCTTAACAACCAAGCAAACATCAGTGCTCACAATGGACCAAAACTTTTGAAAAAAACATGGGGACATACCATCAGGTGCAGCAATTAGATCAGAGCCATTAGACCGAATAATATCCTCATAGTAGTCAATCAATAGATGCTGGACTTCTCTAGGGTCTGTAGTCCAAAGTCCATCTGCCTTCATTAGGCCTTTAACCAGATTGCGACTACGGCAGTTGGATGCTCTCCTATGAAAGAAAGTTGTCTTTCGATCTCCCTCGCAAAGCCATTGAATTCTAGACCTTTGTCTCCAATATGTTTTTGAGCAGTAAGAACTTCATTCAAGCGCACTTGGAGAGCTTTCTGTTCATCAAAATGATGTGGGGGGAAAGGTTGTTTCATAAATGAGTCTGGTTTAGCTTAGATTAGTTGCACCTCAACTTTATGTTGTTGGAATACCCCAGCATGCCAACACATAAGTTGAGACCATGTATGTTTAATTTTTTGTCCGACTTGAAGCATTGCATCTCCAGCAATAGGGATCATCCATCCTTTTCCACCGTACTGCTACACTCAGGATGTTGTAGCCACATTTCCTCGAATCGATGATTTCTCAACGACTTTGAGTAACGAGAAGTATCTGGATTAGCTTCAACCAAGATAAGACAATGGTCTGATATGCTGAGAGGCAACGTGATAACACGAGAATACAGATACATAAGCTGCCATTGAGGGTTTTAGCAAGCTCGGTCCAAACTTTCTTTGGTAAAACGATTCGACCAGGTGAATCTAGGTACCAAAAAGCCCATGTCATCCAGAGAACAATCAACAAGAGCTTGCCGGAATCGGTTAATCAATGTCTTGCTTCGTGGAGGGCCCCCAGACTTGTTTTCCAGACATAAAACTTCATTGAAATCTCCTGCAACTAACCATGGGAGATCAGCTTGCGTTGCAAGTTGACGTAGGATATTCCAGGTAATCACACGGTTTGCTGCATTCACCACGCCATATATTCCAATGAAGCGAAAGCAATCTGGTGAACCAATTTCTCCGACCTCAACATCAATGAAATTATCTGCTAAAAGACAAAGTCGAACAAGGGTTTCTTTCTTCCAAAACAGGCCTAATCCACGACAATTATCATCTTTTAGAACACATATGACACCATCAAATCCAATTCTCCTTTTGACACACTCCAGAAAGTCAGGGACGGCTAAAGTTTCTGATAGGAACACAAGACTAGTGTTATGTTGTCTCACCAGATTAACCAACGCATCTTGAGTTTCGATATTGTTCAGGTCACGACAATTCCATGCCAGTATCTTGAAACAATTCGTTCTCTCAATCATGTAGAATGGATTGCAAGTAGGAGACCAGGTAAGTATTGATGGAAGCTTATTTAGTATAACCAAGGTGATGAGGATGATGAGGTGGACCTAACCAAGGTAATCAGCTTTATGAGGTTGGTGTCAATATTTGCAAGAGGGTTAGCGTGGATCACCTGACACTCATATGTCCCCATTGATTTGAAAAACCAAATTTACTTTCTAGTTTGTTAGTTAGTTGTTTACTTTTATTGTAGTTTGCATTAATTTAATTAATCCCCAATTCAACTTCTTTTCAACTATCGACTCATTTGTGCATATCCACCTTAGGGCTACAAGTTAGCGGTTTTGAATAGGATTAGTGCGAACTAGGCCGAGCATTGCCACGGCTTGGTGCCTTGATTGTTTATAGTTTTATTTGTCTTTATTTTATCTTTCTTGTGTGCCTTTTAGTACTCCTATAGCCGACTACATTGGTTAGGTCCAACCTAATCCTCATTGTACGATACTTAAGGTTTTAATATTTCTCTTACTTGACACGATTCGTATGCTTACGAGTATATGAACCAAGTCACAAATTTACAAAAGAAAATAATAAAATAACCATTAACAACACGTCAGCTTCTATTCTCTTTTAGAGTGAATTAGAAGATGACCAGTTAAGGGTTGCAAAAAATATAACCAGGTGAGTCCCGGAAAGATTAGAGGGGTCACAACGGTCTCACTTAAAACCCAAATCTTCTTAAACCGAAGATGTTTCCTTAAAGAAATTTTCTAGACATCACACCTTTGGAATAACTAACGGGAGTTACCAAAAATTGACTATATCCGAGAGGATTTATGAGCTATTGTTAATTTTTGTAGTCAAAACATCTGTAGAGTCTGACATCAAAATGTGTGCTACTCCTGTTTCAAATAAAAAAAACTAAAACGAGTTTGTAGGTTCATGTAATGTTTATTTTAACATTCCACTATCTGCTGCTTATATATGGCATGTCCCTTCAACAAAGATGGTCAGATAATCACACATTTACAGCTTTAGATATTCAAAGGTTTAGTCACACCTTGATCTGTTATATACATACATACAAAACCATACAATAAAACTTTCAAATATCATCATCGTTGAATATGTGTTGGATCGCATATGTAATGGGATAGGTTGCATCTAGGACAACTTAAATATCTTTGAATCAGCTAAAAGGACGATTGGTGTTGTTCGTATGTATGAAGCCATGGCTTGGGAAAATAACACATAGAACTTTGGCTGGTGGCAGCAATGCTTGTATCAAGGGCAGCAACAAGGGTATCAGTGGCGACGATGGCAACAGTAGCGGTGTCGACAGCAGTGACGGTGGCAGCGACGTTGAGGATTAATTTGCTCATGGTTTCAATTGGGCTTGGGCCAATTCTATTAGGCTTTTCTTTTGGGCCTTAGCAGATTGGGGGTTTTCAATATGATGTTTTTTTATTAGTATTAGAGATAATTATAGACAATAGGCTTACAGAATAAGTGAGCGAAATATGAAAAAGAATGTCTCGGTTTAGCTTCGAGAAACCAGGAGCTTTCGCTCACCAAGCTTTCCTCCAAAACCCTAGTGCTATGACCTCCGTTTTGCGTCAATTCTCCACAGATTTCAACCTTTCAACCCTGCTACTTATCTTACAACCTCCTTGGCTTCTGCTGATGTTGCTACGGCAAGTTTCGATGGCTTTGGCTACCGACGAGACTACTCCTTCCGTCCAATGGGGCCGATTGGTCATGGTGGCAACTGTGCGACTCCGGCTAGGTTCGATGGTGCCGTTTGGACCAATTGATGAATGGAATTTGTGGCCGCCGAAAATTTGAAGAAGGTGGCCGACAAAGGCAGCGTTGCTAGCCTGGAAGAGGAAAGGGATATGGGCTTGGATCTGGGCATTTAGGCCTGGGTTTGAGCTTACCCCTTTATGCAGGCTTTTTGGTGGATCTGAGCCAAAGCTTGCCTAGAAATTATCTACTTCGTCTCACATGACATCCTCAAGGTCTGATCGGGGAGAGGCCAGCCCTACTACTAAAGCAAGGAGGTAGCTTAATTTTCTTGTTTCTTACCTAGACATCTGATGGAAGACTATTATTTAGATTTCGGTTTTACTTTGTTGTTCACCAAATGAGGTCCGTATATAACCGCTACATGGAATTTAGATAGGCATAGTTGGAAGTTAAGTGTGTTAGGCTCAACTAAGCATATTTGTATTTAATGAGGGTTACTCGTCTTTTTGTTAGTGCTTGTTGTCAGTTAGACTTATTGGTCGAAAGTAGGCAAATTGCTATAAGCGCCTTTTGGTCGTGGACAAGTTAATGTAATTGTCTATTTTCTGAAGGAAAAAAAAAAGAGGGTTACATGGAATTTAGATAGGCATAGTTGGAAGTTAAGTGTGTCAGGCTCAACTAAGCGTATTTTTATTTAATGAGGGTTACTCGTCTCTTTGTTAGTGCTTGTTGTCAGTTAGACTTATTGGTCGCAAGTAAGCAAATTGCTGTAAGCGTCTTTTGGTCGTGGACAAGTTAATGTAATTGTCTATTTTCTGAAGAAAAAAAAAAGAATAAGTGAGCGAATACAATTAATGGAATAAAGTCTATTCTATGTACTAGTGTGAGCTTTGCCTTATAACTACTTGTGTATCTGTAGATGATAGTGGTAGAGTACTATGTAATGATGATACGAGCACAAAGTGCTATGTTTATAATATGTTTCCTGCCCTATTTAGCTATGTTATTCTTGTAATAATGTCATTTCTAACATGTTTTGTGAGTGTGAAGGCAAAAGAGCAGAAAAGGAAGCTAAAACCGGCAATTTAAGAGAAATCCTAATCAAAGGAGGATTCTTGGTGCAGCAAGAAGTCTCAAAATCTGAGGATAAGTAATTTAGGAAACTTTCCTGTTTTGAAAAGGGAAACTTGCCTATTTCATTTTTAAAAACTTTCTTATTTTGATTTAGGAAACTTGCTATTTATGAATCTTTCCTATTCTGACTTTCCTAAAATATTTAGGAACTTTCTTTTCTGATGAGACAGGGAAACCATTTGAAGTCAGGAAACCTAATCCAACTTAGAATAGGAATTTGTGAATGTGTATAAAAGGGGAAGAACAACTTCTACAGTAATCAAGGGATTTATGTGTGTTAATATAAATCAGAAATTAAGGGAGATTCTTTCCTTTAATTTCGTCATTTGAATTCTATTATTCCCTACCTTATTTATCTGACTTCATTTCTCTTTCAGGAACTCTAATTGCGCACCAGGAAAGGAAGGAAAATCAAGGATTTTCGTCACAGGTCTGATTGAAGGCAGGAGAAGGAAGGTTTTCACTGCTGTGATTTCTTTTGGAGAACAAGAAACGTACCTGGCCTCTATTCAAACCTCATGCAATGAATTACTGCACCAGACACTCTAGAGAATTCTAGAGAGTTCTAAATCAAGATTTAAAGCAATAATTCACCACCGTTGGATCATAAATTAATCAAAGGCTAGGAGAAGAGCTAGGGCTGAGCGTGTCCACTATAAATAGAGGCTCTCTGCTTCACAATTTTGATCATTCATTCACGTTAAAAAGTAGAGAGATACGAGAGCAGCAGCAGGCCGTCTTTTCCTCCTTTTCCGAGTTCATCCTCTCTTGCCAGACCTTGAAGGACTTCTCCACAAAGGTAGCAGAGTTGGAGACCTGAAGCATTGAAGCCAAACATCCTTTTGACGTCGACAAGCTTCCTTGAAAACTGAAAAAAAAAGTGTAAACACTGCCTTTACTTTGTTTTGATTTTCTTTACAACTTGAAAGCATGTTTCGAATGCTAACCTTTGGATTTGTAAGCATGTTCTGTTTGTTCTTGTATTCAATAGATTCAGAGTTTTATAAAACGTATTGATGTTTCGTTAATGATTTTCTGGTGATCCGATTTCGTGAGTTTTAATGATTGAAAGTTTGCGTTTCTGTTTAAATAAAAGAGTTAGAATGCGTGCTAGCTATTGCCATGATTCGTGCTAAGCTTCTTCAAGTAAGTATGTTTCTGTAAGTGGTGGAAACTATGTAATAATAGTGGAAAAAGTAAATTACAGTAAATGCATGTTACGACTTCTCGGATGTGCATTGTTGTTCAATCTCAGTTCTATAATTCTTAATGATTCGTGTTTATTGTGGACAAGTACTCTTCAGATTGAATACAGCAATTTACATGAAATAATCTGAGTTTCAGACTTCTCTGTGCTTAAGTGATAAAGTAAGTAGAATTAAAGGAATGCATGTCCTCTTCAGGTGTGTGTTCCGAGATTGTTTCTCTTGTTAAGAACTTACATGATAATCAGATTGTTGGAATGAGATGAGACCTTTGAGTTGGTAGAATTCGAATTTATCTCTGTTTGCGATGTTGAATGAATCGATCACTTGTATATATTATACTTTATTTTCTGTTTTAGTAGGAACGTAGAACAGACCTCCAAACCCCCCCCCCCCCTTTATCTATTGTACCATGTGTATATCTGTAACTGAATACTTGTAAATACTTATACTTACTGATTCTTTAATGTAACCGTGACTGCAGAAGCGCCCTTTAGGTCCCCGGATTGATCGAACCCTATTTGCCAATACTACATTCTGATAAAAAAGGGTTTTTTAAATTACGCGCTCGGTAACGACCACGTCAATTTTTGACGCCGTTGCCGGGGACTTAATAAGTATCTGACGGTTTTCGGTTACTTATTTGTTTAAATATTCATACTATTTTAACACATTTGACTAATTGTTGTTTGTTTTATTTATTTTCAGGTACTTATCTTGTTTTGTAAACCATTGAAGGTTACTTTAGTTAGTAGGATCCTAAACCCTTCATTAGTACCTTTTCAAAGGTCTTTTGGAGTTGAGGGCGGATCTTATTAACTCTTGTACGACTGTCAAAGATACAACTGTTTCCTAACTGAGTAAGGGACATTTTGGATGGTGTCTAGGCCTGAGTAAGCGCCTGGGACCAAAATTGGACTTCAAAGGGTTATAGACTGTACGAAAGCACGATAGGGGTTTCAACCTCCGTACCCCATTACAAACAAAGTCCTACCAGCCCGTTTCACTTCAGCTTGGCCATTCAAGTCTTCTGAAACCACGGAAACGTTTGTATCAAGACATTCATACCATTTGAGTTTGAAAATTTATAAAACTTATAACTGTTAACTCAAACAGATTGTTGTAATTTAGAACCTTTGTAAAATGTAAAGTGTTTACTTAGTTCTAAGGCCTTTTATGTTTGAGCTCATTTTAAAAGTTTAGTTACTTTGTTTATGTTTAATTTTTATTTTGTTTCTTATTTTTTCTTTCACTTCTGTAGGGTTATGAATGTCAGATGAGGGAATTCGTATTCCTGGATTAACCAACGAGATTTTAACTAACTTGAAGAAGCGATTACAGCGCATTAAGAAAGGAGGAGAACCTTCCCAGATTCTTGATCTGCCTGTTCAAACCCCCAACACATTCAGACAGCTAGAGTTTGAGAGTGAAGTAGAATCGGAAGCAGAGGAAGAAGAACACACAAAGTCCATAGTCTCATCACAACCTTCAGATCCTGAGGAGGACATTCCACCAATGGAACTGCAGACTATTAGACAATTATCGAATTCTGTTGTACCAGGAGCTGGAGGTAATGCACCTTCATGTATCACTTATCCTGAATCGGCAGCCACTAAGGAAGGAGAATTCGAGTTGAAGAGTGGACTTCTGCACCAAATTCCAAAATTCCATGGGCTCAGCAATGAAGATCCAAACAAGCATCTGAAGTCTTTTCAGTTTGTGTGTGTGAGCATGTGCCCTAGAAATGCAGATATTAACATTCTGAAGTTGAAGGCATTTCCGTTCTCACTGGAGGATCGGGCCAAGTCATGGCTCATTGATCTACCTGCCGGACATATAGATTCATGGGAAAAGATGATGAGTGAGTTCCTGACCAAGAACTTCCCAGCGTTAAAGATTACGGTGATGAGGAAGCAAATCACCGGAATTCAGCAAGGATCGGAGGAAACATTCTGTCCTTATTATGAGCGATTTAAGGCCCTTGTTGCAGCTTGCCCCTCCCACGGATTTAAAGAGAATAACCTTCTGCAATACTTTTATGAAAGACTTTCATCTTTAGAGCGCCAGCTATTGGATGCTGCATCTGGAGGGTCCTTCCTTGACAAAACACCAAGAGAAGCATGAGAATTGTTAGACAATCGTGCCCTAAACGATCAACAATATGCTGGTGTTTTGGCTTCTTCTCGGAAGGTGAATGAAGTAAAAGCAAGCACCACACTAAAAAGTAAACTTGACACATTATTATCTCATCTTGTGCTTGGAAAAAGCCAAGAAGTGAAAGCTTGTGGTGTGTGCTCAAGTCAAGGGCATCATACTGATCAGTGTCCTCAACTGTCTGAAAATGGTGGATGGGAGACTCTCTGTCAAGACCCACCCCGAATTTCGCCCTGAAACCCGAAGTAAATCTTGCGGGGACCACCTCCAAAGAAGATATTACCGAAAATTCAGCATAATCTCCCTTGAAAATTGACAACGCTTCCTAATAATACATGTATACACTTCTAACAAATCCTGCTACTTCTAGAGCCTTCGTGCTCCCCAAATCACAACATCTCCCAATTTATTCACTAATCTAAAAATAACCTCACATCAAACAATTCATTGGTTCAGAGCAACTCTAAAAAGAATAAAGAAAAAAATAATACAGATAAGCGGAAGCTATATTATGAACTATGCCTCGACTCCAAGTACGCCCGACCTCGACTAAACTAACCTGCAAACTAGGCATTTTTAAAACAAAGGGCCCAGGGGAGAAGCAATTTAAAAACATTAGAGTGAGTGGACAAAAATAACTTTAAAAGAAATAATACTTTATGCTTTCCCGAATTAACTTCTATGGAAACTTTAACTGCATGCCACGAGCTCAAAAGCTTTCAAATTTATAGAATTTACCGAAACGTGACTAGCCGCGCTAGTCACCTAACACTTCATAAAAATAGAGCCTCTCAGGCTAAAATAAAATATGTATGCATTACACTCGTCATATCCCTTGTATGAATTTTCTTGAAACAACAAAGACAAATAGAAAATTCACACAAGGCTATGATGCTTGCGTCTAACGCTCACGTCGCACCATAATGGCATTTTACCTCATTATGGTGGAAAAGACGGTGTATATATATACGCGCATATCCCCTATATAAATTCTTATATTTATATAGGGCTACGACGATTGCGTCTAACGCTCACGTCGCACCATAATGAAATTTTACCTCAGTATGGTGGAAAAGCATGTATAGCTAGCTAGCATTTCTTTATATACATAATGTTCTCCTAAACATCCAAATATGGATATATATAGATACTCACCGAAATTTTCAATTTCGGTTATTCTCTAACAACATAAATCATTTCGCATGCACATTATTTAAAACAAAAGTCCACTCACCGTATTAGGCCTAAGCCTTCATTTGCTCGGAATACTCCTCGAGCACTACCTCCAACTATTCACACTCAATGGCCAATCCCACGTCTGACGATAAACAGGAGAATAAATTGATCAGATTAAACTCCAATAATCATTAACGATTCGACTACTTCCTAGTTTGGCTAGGTTTCCTGGGTTGACCAGGATTGACCAACATATTTTAGTAATCATTTCCGACTAACTTCGCAACTATACTCATTCAGTTCCATACCAAACCTTAACCTGGAATTCAAAGTCACCATCAATTTTCATGCCTTAACATATCAACCAAAATACTTCCAAAATTATTTTACGATCTCCTACGATCAAACATGCCCACCTAAAATACCAATAATTTCCTTCACTTCCTCTCTACACAACTTCACCCCAAAAATTTACTAAGGGCACCCAAAAAGGGTTTCCATAAATAGGTAGTTTCCAAAAAGGGAAAGTTTTCCAAAATAGGAACTTTCCTCACTTAGAAAGATTTCCGATTACTAACCAACAAACTTTCCTATTTATGAAACAACACAAAACAAAAAGGAAAAACGTCGATAATTACCTCAACGCTTCTGCCGGATTAACTGCCTTCGCCGGATTCCGACGACTTGTCGAAATATTCTGCCGGATTCCGACAAGTAGCCGGAATTTCGCCATAGCTTCCCCTTAAACTCCGAATCACCAGTTATCGACAACAACAACCAAAACATTCATATTAGCAACCATACTCCAAACGTTCCACATAAAACAACACAACAACCACATAGCAGCAACCTCGCTGCTCAAATTTTTATTCCTTACCTACAGTCCGCTCAAACCCAAACCCAGAAATTCCTCCTTGCCGGAGACTCAACCTCAGCCGGACTCCCCTCGCCTCTGGTTAATGGTAAACTCAAGGTCTGTGCATATAGTTGAAGTAATCCCCGAGTGTACCTTCATGCAGATTGGACAAGATAGTGTGCATCTTGGAATTAAGTCCTCTGTTTATGAGAACGAGGAACATGGTATATTTTGGCGTATGTCAAAGTTCATGAAGCTAATACGCCAAATCTCTCAAGTTTAGAAGTAGAGGTAAATTTTGTCCTATCTTTGTTTAATTGGATGATTGAGCTGATTTTCAAATTGGTCCATATTAATATCCAGTATACTTGGTTTACAACCAAATAGTGGTGCTGGACGCAACTTAGTACATGTGTTTTTGTATATATATACATGTATATACACTTTGGGTTGTGATGAATTTGATATATGGTTTTCCATTGTGGTGGAATCGTTGAATTTGATATTTAAGTCGGGAGAATTATGTTGCAGGTAACTAGTGGGTGTCCAAAGTAATTGAAGTGGGATTACTATGTGATGTAATGACAAGTTATATGGGAAAGAAATAAGAAAGGAAATTGTTGGTTGCCTAGAGTACCTAAAGGCGTTGAAACAATTACATGTTCAGAATGATGTAGTCAAGTAGGCTTGATAATAATTGTGAGTGTTATTGAATGGTTAGATAATAACATTTGGAAATATTGTCGGAAATTATAGGACTCTAGTTACCCAGAACAATAAAGATGGTGGTGTTGGCCTAGAGAAACCTAATGGAATCAAGCAGCAATATTCCAGGTAGGGGATTATAGACTTGCCTCAGTTAGTGTTTTATGCATATGATATTAAAGTAAAGTGATTTATGTATGAAAGATATATTTTTCGATTCTTTGTGAATTATTGTTTGATGACCTGAGAGGGAGCGGGGCATAGCGACTTTCTTAGGTTTCGATCCCCTAAACCTCCGGAGGGGCTGTACGAACTGGAGGACATCTAACATCCTTTGAGGTGTGGCGTCACTCCTAGGCGGTATGGCTTAAATGGACACTCTCGCTACACCTTGCCGGTGTGTACGATAATAATTGTGGTAAGGTTGTAATTGGCGTGAGATAGATTGGTCATCAAGTTTGTATATCTACCTTGGGCCCTACTTGCATTTTTACGAGGAATGTTTATTTTAAACTGTTATGCACTATTTTCACTACTAGCTATGGCAAATGTTTTAAAATGTTTTCACACCTAGCTGGGGTAAAGTTTATTGAGCAGCAAGGACGAAAGCTCACCCCTACAACAGTTTATGGATGCAGGTACTGTGTACGGAGACGGGACAGCTGGACGGCAATGGGTGTGGCTTAGAAATCTTATGCTTCATGTTATTGTCAGCATTAAATCCGTATGACAGGTTTCCTTATTTATCGTGTCCTTGTTTAACCCTTTGATCGAGTATGTGTTTATTTAATAAACTATTCCTCTTGCAAATTTTCGATTGTTGATCATGAACCAGACTGATATTGATTTTTGTTTAGAGAGGGCTTGTTTGATTTGAAAGATATCTAAACGTTTTCTGCAAATATTTTTGAAATTTTTAATTTTTCTTTGTCTTGCGGGTTCTTAGAACCTGAGTGATGGATCCTAACTTAGGTTTTATGAATACACGGCACTGTAATGTGCTCGATTTGATGAGATGCAAAAGCTACAAAAGCTACAAAAGCTTTACAAAAGCTTCCACCAAACACTGTTCCAAATCCAAACTTTAAGTCTGCAAAAATAGTGACAACAAAAAGTGGATGTGTGTTCAATGAGGCCCTAAAGAAAGTCCAAAAGAAGGATCAAGTTGCCCAAGAAGAGGAGGAAGTTGAAATATCCAAGAATGATTTGGAGGCAGATCCTGCCACTTCCAGGGTTGAAGAAAAACTGCCCTAACCACTCCACACAAAGGTAATGATACTAACTTTCAAAGTTCAGTTATTACTAATCCTCTCTATGTGCGTGTGCCATTTCCAAGCAGGTTTCAAAAATCGAAGAAAGAAGAATCTGATGAAGCCATCTTGGCGGTTTTTAAGAAAGTGCAAGTGAATATTCCCTTGATTGATTGCATTATTCAAGTTCCCAAATATGCAAAATTTTGAAGGAGTTGTGCACAACAAGGAGGCAAACACGTAAGAAAGAAGTTGTGAAGTTGAGTGAGACTGTTTATGCAGTTCTCCAAAGAAAGTTACCACCCAAGCTAAAGGATTCAGGGAGTTTTTATATCTCTTATGTAATTGGTGATACTACTTTTGAAAATGTCATGCTTGATCTAGGTGCATCTATTAATGTTATGCGATATAGCTTATATGCATCTATGGACTTAGGTGAACTTAAGAAAGACAATGTTATAATTCAGTTGGCAGATAGGTCTAACAAATACCCTAAGGAGTATGTGGAAGACGTTCTTGTGCAAGTTAATCATTTGATTTTTCCTGCAGATTTTTACATCATTGACATGGAGGACTCACCCTCAAGTTCAACTCCTATACTTTTAGGGCGTCCTTTCATGAGAACTGCAAGAACGAAGATTGATGTGTATGCCGGCGCATTAACAATGGAGTTTGATGGAGAAGTTATAGGCTTCAACATTTTTGAAGCCATGAGGTATCTTTTATCTGAGCTTAAACCGTGTTATTCTATTGATATCGTTGGCTCTCTTGCGTAGGAACTCCTAAATTTAATGATTGACGATAAATTGGAGTACACCATTGCTCAAGGAGTGAGATACGATGCTGATGGTACCAATGTGTCGAAGGCAGAATTAGAAGAAATATGGGATGACATTGTGCTTGAAACTGTCGCCGCTCTTGAAGGCCTACCAGGTAAGTCTGATCCTCTATTGTCATTTCCCATTTCCACTAACAAATTGTTATCATTTATAGAGCAGGCACCCAAGTTGGAATTGAAAATACTACATGATCATTTGAAGTATGTGTACTTGGGGGAGAATGAGACTTTACCAGCAATTGTGTCCACCAAGCTAGATGAGGAACAAGAAAAGAGATCGGTAGAGGTATTAAAGAAGTACATGACTGCTATTGGATGGACTTTAGCAGACATCAAGGGAATAAGTCCAACCACATGTGTCCATCGAATTCTGCTGAAAGATGGAGCAAAACGGAGCAAAACCTACCAGAGAAGCCCAGAGACATCTACACCATCCAATGATGAAGGTGGTTCAAGACGAAGTCATCAAGTTGCTGGATTGTGGAGTGATTTACTCCATATTCGATAGTAAATGGGTCTCTCCTGTTCAAGTTGTTCCAAAGAAATTTGAAGTGACGATTGTGAAGAATGCTGAGAATGAGCTAGTGCCCCAACGAGTTGTGACTGGACATAGAGTCTGTATTGACTACAAGAAGCTCAATGCCACCACAAGAAAGGACCATTTTCCTTTACCATTCATTGATCAAATGCTTGAGAGGTTAGCTGGTCATGAGTTCTATTGTTTCTTGGGTGGATATAATGGTTATAACTAGATTTGCATAACCCAATAAGACCAAGAGAAGACCACATTTACATGTCCTTTGGCACTTTTGCCTATAGGCGCATGCCCTTCAGTTTGTGCAATGCACCAGGTACGTTTCAAAGATGCATGATGTCTATTTTCTCTGATTATATTGAAAATATAATTGAAGTCTTTATGGATGACTAGTGTCTTTGGTAAGGATTTTGATTCATGTTTGAGATATTTAGAACTTATTTTAAAAAGGTGTGTTGAAAATAATCTGGTTTTAAATTGGGAAAAATGTCATTTCATGGTGACACAAGGAAATGTTTTGGGACATATCATATCTGCTAGGGGAATTGAAGTTGATAAGGCCAAGATTGATCTTATTCGTTACTTACCATACCCCACAACTGTGAGGGAGATACGTTTGTTTCTTGACCATGCAGGTTTTTATATTAGGTTTATCAAGGATTTTTCCAAGATAGCCAGACCCCTAACTCGCCTTCTTCAAAAGGAGGTAGCCTTCGATTTTGACGACGAATGCAAGGAAGCATTTGAGAAGTTGAAGGAACTGTTGACAACAGCACCGGTGATGCTACCCCCAAACTGGGACGAGCCCTTTAAATTGATATGTGATGCATTCGACTATGTTGTTAGAGCAGTGCTAGGGCAGAGGAAGGACAAGAAGCCCTACGCCATTTACTATGCCTCAAAAACGCTCAATGATGCCCAATTGAACTACTCTACCACTGAAAAAGAGCTTCTTACTGTTGTATTTACTTTAGATAAATTCCGTTCTTATTTGCTTCAATCTAAAGTAATTGTTTATACTGATCATGCAGCATTGAGGTACTTGTTTACAAAGAAAGAGATGAAGCCGAGGCTTATTCGATGGATGTTACTCCAAGAATTCAACATTGAGATTAAAGACAAAAAATGGAGTGACAACGTGGTTGCTGACCACTTGAGTAGATTAGTATGTGAAGAGAACGCCTTGCCCTTGTGTGAGACGTTTCTAGATGAACAACTCTTCGGAATTAAGGTAAGTGAACCTTGGTATGCTGATATTGTGAACTATCTTGTGGCTAAGACTTTTCCAGACACTTTACCTCGTTCTCAAAAAGAAAAACTTAAGAAATTGGCTAGGCATTACATTTGGGATGATCCTTATTTGTGGAAACATTGTCAAGATCAAATAATTAGAAGGTGTGTCCCTGAAAATAAACATCAATCTATTCTTGCCTTTTGCCATTTTGAGGTTTGTGGAGGTCATTTTGGATCTCGAAGAACTGCCTTTAAAGTGTTGGATGCAGGTTCTTTTGGCCTACAATTTTTAAAGTTGCCTATTTGTTTTGCAAGACCTGTGATAGGTGTCAAAGATTAGGAAACCTAGGACCTAAAAATCAAATGCCTTTACACCATATTATAACTGTGGAAATTTTTGATGTATGGGGAATTGATTTTATGGGATCTTTTCCTTCATCCAATGGTTATTTGTCTATTCTTGTGGCAGTTGATTATGTATCGAAATGAGTGGAAGCGATACCCACTAAAACTAATGATTCCAAAGTTGTTGCAGGTTTCCCTCGCTCTCACATTTTTTGCAGATTTGGAATGCCGCGAGTTATCATAAGCGATAGAGGATCACATTTCTGCAACAAATCAATTGAGGCTCTGCTGAAAAAGTACAATGTGACACACAAGGTTTGTACACCTTACCATCTATAGACAAGTGGACAAGCAGAGATCTCTAAAAGTAAGATTAAGAGAATTTTGGAGAAGACAGCGGGCCCAACATGGAAGGATTGGAGCCAAAAGCTAAACAATGCATTATGGGGATATCGCACAGCTTACAAGACCCCCATTTGAACATCTCCATTTCAGCTGGTCTATGGGAAGGCATGTTACCTTCCAGTGGAGCTTGAACATAGAGCATGGTAGGCAGTAAAGACTTTCAACATGAACCTTGATGATGCCGGCCTACACAGGAAGCTCCAATTGAATGAACTTGAAGAGATCAGAAATGATGTCTACGACAATGCATGGATCTAAAAAGAGAGGACTAAAGCTTACCATGATAAAATGATCCGTGGCAAATCTTTTGTTGTTTGTCAGAAAGTGTTGTTGTTTCATTTTAGACTTGAACTTTTTCCCGGTAAGTTACGTTCTAGATGGATTGGTCATTTCATAGTTACTTATGTTTTTTCATATGGGGCTGTGCAGATTAAAAGTGAAAAGACCGGAGAAAAATTCAAAGTGAATGGACATCGGTTGAAGCCATACTATGAGGCATTCCAGGAATACAATGTGGAGGAAGTACCCCTTCAAGAAACACCATTCACACAAAACTAATGTGTGGTACAATCGTCTGGCTCTTGGACGTTAAACGAGGCTCTAATTGGGAGGCAACCCAACTCAACCGAAGTTGTGGAGGAGTCGTCAACGCATATTTGTTTTTCATCCCTTCTTCCTTTTTACATTTTGGTTTTACTTGTTTGTTTGCTTTTGTTTGTTGTGTCGTGATTTCTTACTCCATACTTTGATTCTACACATTTGTGAACATTGAGGGCAATGTAGAGTTTGAGTGTGGGGAAGGGATTTGCATGTTGGTTGAATTTTTATTCGAAAAAAAATTGAAAAATCCAAAAACAGTTTTTGTTGCTTTTGAGTCTTTAGTTTTATTTTTGAGTCTTAGGAGCCCTTAACTGTTGGTGATGAGCTTAATTCTCTAAATTTATAAAGAAAGATCACAAGATTGAGATGATTTCCAATTGATATTCTGAAGTTAATTACAATGAATGGAAATCGATGAAATGTAGTGGATGTGGTTTTGAAACTTTGGTACAGAAATGAGCATATTAAGTCAAATTTTGATTCATATGAACCCTAATGTGAGCTTTTGAGCCTTCATATGTGTCATTCTTTCTGAGTGCTTATTGAAATATTCTGATTCGTTTTCTTGGCTATAATTGTTGAAAACCTCATTATTCTTTCAATTTGATTGATTGCTCACCATAGCTTTTAATGAACTCTAGATAATTAGAACTCACTCTTGTGGACTTTCGTAACTTTTATCATAAAACGCTCTGATTTTTGAAAGGATAAATGGAACTTTTTAGGATGAACATCATTGTCAAACAAGCCTGTGTCCTTATTTGTGTGCACTACACACCCCTTAGTTGAACCCCCTTTGAGCCTACATTAAGACTTTTTTTTCATCACCCATGAAATTTTTACCTTGAGCTTAGTACAGTGACATCTCTACCCTTGTCCTTTGGGCCTAGTAGAGCATCTTGTGAAGAATTTTGTGGAAGTGATGATCAAAAACAAGTGTGGGGGAAATGACTTGTCCTTGTGTAAAAAAGAAAAGAAATGCTGTGAACAGTAAAAGAAAGAAAAAAATAAAATTTCAGCAAAAAAAGAAGAAATCTAGACATTGTCTTTATGTTGTGAAATGAGAGTTTTTGTTGTAAATGGAAGGCCTAAAAACGAAATTATTTGACTTTTGTTCTGTTTCATGATGTTGTAAGGTGGTTAGAATGACGAAGGGCCCAACAAGATGGTATCCGGCCCTTGAAAATCTGTGTGAAAAATGAGTGCATATCTTGTGAGATTGAATCATATTTGTCTGAAACATGCTGAGCTTAACCATCACCACTGTTCTTCCATGTCCTACATGTATATATGTGATCTATGCATGACAATTAGTTTTTGAAACTTCATGGAATAATTCTTGATTAAGTGCTAATTTGGATGCCATGAGATTGGAGAATCTGAGAAAAGAGTTAAGGGCAGTAGAGTTTGTTCGGTATTTGTTGTATTTGTCTTTAAGTCTTGTTGTTTTGGTTTTGCTATGGGACTAGCAAAAGCGAAGTGTGGGGGAATTTGATACAAGCACAAAGTGTTATGTTTATAATGTGTTTCCTGTCCTATTTAGCTATGTTATTCTTGTAATTATGTCATTTCTAACATGTTTTGTGAGTGTGAAGGCAAAAGAGCAGAAAAGCAGAAAAGGAAACCAAAACCGACAATTTAAGACAAATCCTAATCAAAGGAGGATTCCTGGTTCTTGGTGCAGCAAGAAGTCTCAAAATCTGAGGATAAGTCATTTAGGAAACTTTCCTGTTTTGAAAAAGGAAACTTGCCTATTTCATTTTAAGAAATTTTCTTAGTTTGATTTAGGAAACTTGCTATTTATGAATCTTTCCTATTCTGACTTTCTTAAAATATTTAGGAAACTTTCTTTTCTGATAAGACAGGGTAACCATTTGAAGTCAGGAAACCTAATCAAACTTGAAATAGGAATCTGTGAACGTGTATAAAAGGGGAAGAACAAATTCTGCAGTAATGAAGGGATTTATGTGTGCTAATATAAATCAGAAATTAAGGGAGATTCTTTCCTTTAATTTTGTCATTTGAATTTTGTTATTCCTTACCTTATTTATCTGACTTTATTTCTCTTTCAGGAACCCTAATTGCGCACCAGAAAAGGAACAAAATTCAAAGATTTTCGTCAAAGGTCTGATTGAAGGCAGAAGAAGGAAAGTTTTCACTGCTGTGATTTCTTTTGGAGAACAAGAAACGTACCTGGCCTCTATTGTCACATCCCGACTCTTATATTTTTACCTTATTTACTAGCTGGTTGATAATAAGAATTTTACCGTCTCCGTCATTGAGTTAATAATTTAATTGGTCCCTAGAGGGGTTTCGGGGACGATTATGTGCGGAGGATTATTCGTAAGAGGAAAATACGACTACGGTAAAACTAGTAAATTTTAGCTAGTAAAAGGTAATTTTTATTCGGGTATTATTTTTCGGGGTGTTTCATTTTTGGAATTGGGTTGTTTAAAGGTGTGGACCGGTTTGGGGTGTGAGGCCCAAACCCATTTTCTCTTCTCTCTCTTTTCTACCCGGTTCTCTCTCTCTCTCTCCCGATTTCTCCTCCCGCTGCCCGTTCGTCCGGCCGTCCTCCTGTCGCCGTCCGGCCACCAGCTGCCGCCGTTCCAGCCCAGTTCCGGAGCCCCGCCACCTCCTCTCCCTCCCCGGCCTAGCCCCCGAGCCTCTAACCCGCCGGAAGAGGAGAAATCCCGCCGGACACGCCGGGAAGCATTTCGCCGGAACTCCCTCCTCCGGCCACCAATCCGGGTAAGCTTGGTACGGTTTTGTAGCCCTCCAACCCAGCAGCCTTGCCCTAAAAGGACTCTCCCTCTCTTGAGCTAGGTAAGGAGAAATGTGGAGTTGAAATTTATAGGGCTTTTAGGTGTTTGTGTTCGATTGCCCTAGTTAGGCTTGGATTTTGGGTTTGTGCTGGTCAGGAAAGTTGTAGAGCATGATGAGGAGATTATTCTGTCAAAATTTCATAGGTTTTGGAGGTCGCCGGAATTGGCCTCCGGCCGCCACTGCAGGCGGAGCCGCCGCCGGTTGGGAGATTTTTATGTTTTTAAATGTGGAATATTAAGGGGAGTTTATTGAAGTGAGTTATGGAATTTTTGGATGAGTTTTGGATAGGTTTGTGATTTTCCGAAGTTTAGTATTTTTGGCGGTTAATTAATGTAGAATCCGGCCGTAGAATTTAAGTCGTATTCTGTGGGAAGTTGTTGTTACGGCTGCCGGTATGTTCAGTGAAGTTTGAGCCGTATTGAGTTAAGAATGGCGAATTTGGGCAACGATGAGTGTGTGGGAGGCTCACGTTTAATTTTGCCCTTTTTGTTTAAATATTGGTTTTGTTGGTGGGAAATTAATTATATATTTGGAACAGGACGAGAGGAGGCCCAAGCAGAGGAAGCCTCGGAGCGTCATCAGGCTTAGGCCTAATTTGTGAGTGGACCTTTATTTTAAGTGAAAAGCATGCGATGAATTATATGTTGATCATTTATTTCTTTTCCTGAGATTTATTTATTTCTCGGATATTTGGCAATTTTCCTCCTTTGGAGAGATCCCGAAAATTAGATTTTCGGTGGATATGTTTATTAGATGTTTATGATAATAGTATGTATATATAAATGCTAGCTAGCCATACGTGCTGATCCGCCATAATGAGGTAAAATACCATTATGGTGTGACGTGAGTGTTAGACACAAGCGTAGTAGCCATATATGAAAACTATTTTTTTTATTTGGTTTATTTAGGTTTTCATATAGGGAATCCACACGTATATACACTCGTGCTTTTTCCGCCATACTGAGGTACAATTCCATTATGGTGTGACGTGAGCGTTAGACGCAAGCGTAGTAGCCTTGTATGAATTTTTATTTTTCTAATTTGTTCTTAGAATTCATATAAGGAGTCTGACGAGTGTAAATACATACACTTATATATGTTTATATATAATTTAGCCTGAGAGGCTATATTTTATTAAGTTTTGGAGACTAGCCGGTGCTGGTCGTGAAGTTGTTAGTTTTTGAGTTGAGCGCTTTTGAGCGATTGCATGCAGTATTATTTTATTTGGAAATTAAATTGGGGAAGCATAAAGAAATATTTTTATTTAATTTATTTTTGTCCACTCACTCTAACTGTTCCACACGTTTTCCCCTGGGCCCTTCGTTTTAAATTGCCCAGTCTGCAGAGTTCAGGTTGGACCTAGTAGGAGACGAGGCATAGTTACCCGTTTTTCCGCCAGTTTTCTTCAGTAGGTTACCTGTTTAACCTACTAGTGTTTTCTTGCTTCCGCTAGTGTCTAGTAGCTCTGAATACTTTGGGATTATTGTATATTATTCCGGTGGTGTGCTCTGTCGGTTGACTTTATGTTTAGAATTGCTGAAGAATAATATTTGCTTTTATTTAGCTGGATAATTGTGTGATATTTTTTGGAAGTGCTGTAGTAAGTGTGTGAATTGGAGATTTTTCGGGTTAGGGTTGTCCATTTTCAAGGGAGGTTTTACTAATCTTTTCGGTAAATTTTCCTTAGAGGTGGTCCCCGCATGACTTACTCCGGGTTTCAGGGTGAAATTCGGGGTGGGTCGTGTCAGTTGGTATCAGAGCTTTAGGTTTCCTTTTCCTGCTTCCTTGTCACTATCATATTTGCCTAAGTAGCACGTAGTGTCTATAGAGTGATGATCCGACCGCGGCAGATTCATCGGCATTTTATGCTTTTGATGCTATGTGTTATTGGGTATGTGTGATTGTTGTGTTAGTCTTGTTTATAGACTACTAAATTTCTTCTTCCTCAGGTACTATGCCTCCTAGGCGCCCATGGCAACCCCGTGTGGCCATTTCGACCAATGCCGATGAGGGCAATGAGGTCAGGGGACTGGTTGATGATATTGGAAATATGCTGAGGGATGTCATGGATCGAGCTCCACGCCCTCCTACTGTGAAAAGGAGAGAAGTTTTTGAAGCTGGAGCCAAAGAGTTCAAGGGTGCCAAGGGACCTCTTGATGCTCACAATTGGGTGGATAAGATGGAAAAGGCTTTTGCGAGCACTGAGCTGCCAGAAGAAAGAAAGGTGAAGATAGCAGTAACATTTCTGGATGATTCAGCACATCACTGGTGGTCGCTTGCCAGTAGGAATGTTGAGGATGCGCTGAATATGTCGTGAGAGCAGTTTAAGACTCTCTTCTTGGGGCAGTATTTCAATCATGCCCACCGCAGCAGAATTCAGTCGGATTTCCTGCATATGTCGAAGAGGGATGATGAGGGTATCTTAGAGTTCCAGGAAAGGTTCACTTCCCTGAGCTACCATGTGTCATATCTGGTTCCTGATGAGAGGACCAGGATTGAGATGTTCATTGGGGCTCTTGGTGGAGTGTATGTGGACAAGATGACAGGGGTGATTTACCCGACTTTTGAGGATGCAGTTGGTGCAGCCATGGCCATTAAGTTTAGGGGGACATATGGTGTTCGGCCTCGTGGTTACGGTGGCCCTAGTCAAGGTCCATCCAAGAAGGCTGCTTCATCATCCGCTTCTAGGTCTTCTGCTGGTAGTGGCAGTAGTGGGGGATCGAGCTCTGGTGCTCGAAACAGGACTAGAGGACGTTTCAAGAGACCTTCTCGAAGTCATTTGGGTAGGCAGCAGTCTAGGCAGTATGGTTTTGGTGGTAGTTTCCATGGTGGGTCATCCGGTAGCCAGACTTTTTCTTATGGGCAGCAGCAGTTTTCTGGGTGCTTTGAGTGTGGTGGTCAAGACCACTTCAGGAGAGATTGCCCATTGTTGGCTCAGAGGACCACCCCCACCCCTACTCAGCCAGTTGGTCAGTTTTCAGCTGGAGGCTCCAGTAGTGGTGCCCAGGGCAGTGCATCGGTCAGAGGTGGCTCTCAGCGGGGAGGTGGTCAGCGTGGATGTCCCATGACTCGCGCTAGACTACATGCTATGACCCAGCAGGAGGGTTGTACTTCTCCAGATGTCATCATTGGTACGTTATTAATTTTCGGTCAGCCTGCTTTTACTTTAATTGATCCCGGAGCCACTCATTCATTCATGTCTAGTAGATTTGCCCTCCATGCCAATGTGCCATCATCATCTCTTCCAGGCGAGTGGCATGTGTCTCTACTCTCCGGTGAGGTGATGAGAATAAATTGGGTGTTTAGTGGTTGTGAAGTTTTAGTGGAAGGAGTTAATTTTGAGGCTGATTTAATTTCTCTAGATATAGTGGAGTTTGATGTGATCTTGGGAATGGACTTTTTGGAAGCATATAGAGCTATGGTAGATTGTTTTTAGAAAGTAGTGGTGCTTCGAAGTCCAGATGGTTTTGAGGTTGCTTTCCAAGGGGAAAGAGATGTTATTTCTAGTTGCATAATTTCCGCTGTTGCTGCAAGGAAATTGTTGAGTAAAGGCTGTCAGGCATTTTTAGCTCATGTGGTAGATACAAGTATGGGAGTTGTGGGATTAGAAGATATTCCAGTAGTAAGGGAGTTTCCGAATGTTTTTCCTGAGGAGTTGCCTGGTTTGCCTCCTGCAAGGGAGATAGACTTCTCTATAGAATTACTTTCTGGAACCATGCCTATCTCTCAGGCACCTTACAGAATGGCTCCAGCGGAATTGAAAGAGTTGAAGACTCAATTGCAGGAGTTGGTAGATAAGGGTTTTATTCGGCCTAGCATGTCTCCATGGGGTGCTCCAGTGTTGTTTGTTAAGAAGAAAGATGGCACCATGAGACTATGCATTGATTATAGAAAGTTGAATCAGGTCACAGTGAAGAATAAATATCCGTTGCCTCGGATCGATGATTTATTTGATCAGTTGAGGGGTGCCTCTGTTTTCTCTAAAATTGATTTGAGATCGGGTTATCATCAGTTGCGGATCCAAGAGGGGGACATAGCCAAGACTGCTTTTCGGTCACGATATGGTCATTATGCGTTTGTGGTGATGCCTTTTGGACTTACTAATGCACCCGCGGCGTTCATGGATCTCATGAATAGGGTGTTTAGTCCATACCTCGATCGTTTCGTGATCGTATTCATAGATGACATATTGGTTTACTCAAGAAGTGAGAAGGAGCATGCCAAGCATCTACGAATAATATTGCGGACTTTGGAAAAGTCGCAGTTATTTGCTAAGTTTAGCAAGTGTGAGTTTTGGCTAGATAAAGTGGGGTTTTTGGGTCATGTAATTTCGGCAGAAGGAGTTAGTGTGGATCCCCAAAAGGTGGAAGCAGTGTCGAATTGGAGAAGACCCACCACTGTGACGGAGATTCGTAGTTTCTTGGGATTAGCAGGTTATTATCGGCGCTTTGTGAAAGATTTTTCAAAGATTGCTGCTCCTCTCACAAGATTGACCAGGAAGGGGATTAAGTTTGAATGGTCGGATCAGTGCGAGCAAAGTTTTCAAGAATTGAAGAATTGCTTGACAAGTGCTCCTGTTTTGGCACTTCCGGATGATAGTGGAGAGTATGTGGTTTTTTGTGATGCTTCTAGACGTGGTCTAGGTGGAGTTTTGATGCAGCATGATCGAGTTATTGCCTACGCTTCTAGGCAATTGAAGCCGCATGAGGGGAATTATCCTACTTATGATCTGGAGCTTGCAGCGGTAGTTTTTGCTCTCAAGTTGTGGAGACACTATCTTTATGGAGCCAAGTGTCAGATATTTACCGATCACAAGAGTTTTCGGTATGTGTTCACTCAAAGAGAGCTTAATATGAGACAGAGAATATGGATGGAGTTAATCAGTGATTATGATTGCACTATTGAGTATCACCCTGGAAAAGTTAATGTGGTAGAGGATGCTCTTAGTCGAAATCCCTCCATATCTTTATCTCATATAAAGATGGTTCGTGTTCCGCTTCTTTGTGAGTTGCGAGCTACAGGAGTAGATTTATCAGTAGATGAGGTTGGTGCTTTGATAGCCAGTTTTCATGTGAGGCCAGTTTTGGTTGATAGTTCGATTGATGGAAAGAGCTTCGAATGGAGCCGCAGCCGATCATTTTTCAGTTAGGAGAGATGGGACTCTATTGTTTAAGAATCGGCTATGTGTTCCAAAAAGAAATGAAGAGTTGAAGAGTGAGATTATGGAGGAAGCTCATAGTTCTGCTTATGCTGCTCATCCGGGTAGCACCAAAATGTATCGGATTTTGAAGGATTATTATTGGTGGCCAAACATGAAGAAGGAAATTGCAGCTTATGTGAGTAGATGTCTGGTTTGTCAGCAAGTAAAAGCTGAAAGGCAGAAGCCTTCTGGATTGCTTGAGCCGTTGCCTATTCCAATGTGGAAGTGGGACCACATCACCATGGATTTCGTTTTCAGTTTACCTCATACCCGTGAAGGGCATGACGGTATTTGGGTGATTGTGGATCGACTCACCAAGTCTGCACATTTCTTGCCAGTGGGAAAGAAGTATAAATTGGATAAATTGGATAAATTGGCGGAGCTTTATGTGAATGAAGTTGTGAGGCTTCATGGTGTTCCTGAATCAATAGTGTCAGATCGGGATCCTCGATTTGCTTCTAAATTCTGGGGAGCTCTTCAGGCAGCTTTAGGTACCCAATTACTCTTTAATACTGCTTTTCATCCTCAGACTGATGGGCAATCCGAGAGGACTATTCAGACGTTAGAGGATATGTTGAGGGCTTGTGTCTTGCAGTTCAGAGGAAGTTGGGATAAAAATCTATCTTTGATGGAATTTGCCTATAATAATAGCTTTCATTTTAGCATTGGTATGGCTCCCTTTGAGGCTCTTTATGGGAGGCAGTGTCGCACGCCTTTGTGTTGGAATGAAGTAGGGGAAAAAGAGCTTTGCGGCCCAGAGTTAATCCATATTACGAGTGAGAAGATTAAAGTGGTTAGAGATAGACTCAAGACCGCTCAAAGTAGGCAGAAGAGTTATGCAGATGTCCATAGGAGAGATCTTGAATTTCAAGTGGGTGATTGGGTGTTCTTGAAATTATCTCCTTGGAAAGGGGTTGTACGTTTCGGTAAGCGTGGGAAGCTTAGTCCGAGGTATATTGGCCCTTATGAGATTATAGAGCGAGTTGGCTCACTTGCTTATCGGCTACTTTTGCCTCCAGAGTTAGCTAGGATACATAATGTGTTTCATGTATCCATGCTTCGCAAGTATATTGCCGATCCTTCTCATGTGCTGCAGGAGCAGCCGATTAGTTTGACGAGAGATTTGACCTATGAAGAGGAACCGGTTCAGATTCTCGACCGAAAAGAGCAAGTGCTTAGGAACAAGACAATCACACTTGTCAAGGTGCTTTGGAGAAGTCATCAAGTAGAAGAAGCTACTTGGGAATCAGAGGAGCAAATGATGCAGCAATATCTCTATCTCTTCGGATAGCAGGTATGTAAATTTCGAGGACGAAATTTTTATAAGGAGGGGAGAATTTTCACATCCCGACTCTTATATTTTTACCTTATTTACTAGCTGGTTGATAATAAGAATTTTACCGTCTCCGTCATTGAGTTAATAGTTTAATTGGTCCCTAGAGGGGTTTCGGGGACGATTATGTGCGGAGGATTATTCGTAAGAGGAAAATACGACGACGGTAAAAATGTAAATTTTAGCTAGTAAAAGGTAATTTTTATTCGGGTATTATTTTTCGGGGTGTTTCATTTTTTGGAATTGGGTTGTTTAAAGGTGTGGACCGGTTTGGGGTGTGAGGCCCAA
>NC_020494.1:2955681-2962996 GCF_000184155.1 Fragaria vesca subsp. vesca
AAAAAATTTAAAAATACTATAGCCGACGAATAAACCTTTAAATATCGTCGGCTAAAGTTGCTGGTTTTTGAAAAAAAAACTGCAGAAACTTTCGGCCACCTCCAATCACCACCAAAATTTGACAGAATCTTCCTCTCAACATTTCGAATAACTTTCTAGAAGAAGTCGAAGCCCAATTATAAGCCTAAACAGGTCAACTGAATCAAAATATAAAAATCCCCAATTTTAAACCTTAAAAACTTCAAATCTTCGATTCTCCTCACACACATCGAATCGAGCTACCAAATTTTAAGGGAATGTAGTACTAATCAAACTCAACTTATCCATATATAGAACTCACCAAATGGTAACCCGAGGAAGGAGAAATTCTATCGACACCGAATCCGAACCGGCGGAGTTTTGGAGCTCGATTTATCCCTCACGGCGGCGCCACTCGATGCACCACCTGTCCAGCAATGAAGTAGAGACGACGGCGAAGCTTTTGGGACAAGTGTGGTGGTCTCCGATGGCTTGACGACAGAGCTAGGCCGAGAAGAAAATCCAGAACTTTTTCTGATTTTCTGACTTCTTACCATCCATCTCCGGTAAAACTCCAATTTTGAAAATTTTTCGACTTTAGCCGACGACTTTTCATATATTTTCGTAGGCTAAAGTCCTTTGAAAATTTTCCTCCAAATTTGGTTTACCGCCAAAAAATTTTTGACCTTAGCCGACGACTTTTTTAATATCTCATCGGCTAAAGTCTATAAATTCACGAAAACGCTCATATCTCCCTCTATATTACGTAGTTTAGTCAAACCTTCCACACGAAAAACTTTCACGTAGATGAGACGCAACCGCCTATATAAAAATTTTGAGACATTTACCTTCCGACGATAGGGCTCCCCATAGGGAATAATAACTGTAAATAGGGTTGACCGCTACTATCGGCACCGAGACTTTACCCGATTTACGTGATTTTTGAACCATAGCCGTATTTCACCATTCTGAACACATCTTATTTCATGTGATTTTTGATAACTTTGCATCCTATGTAGAGTTGGTTCACAAAGTTGTATAACCTACTAAACAAGTTATACAACATTAGTAGACACGTTGTGATTCCGATGACTAAAATTCACAAACCAAAATTTGACCATCAGATATGATCATTATGACGAAAGATGTCTATGGTAAAAAATTCAACTGGATCCGACAACGTTAAGGGCTCGATCGAAACGGTCAACCCTAATCAATCGTCACTTATCACACGAAAACGCTCATATCTCCCTCTATATTACGTAGTTTGGTCAAACCTTCCACACGAAAAACTCTCACGTAGATAAGATGCAACTACCCATATAAAACTTTTGAGACATTTACCTTCCGACGATAGGGCTCCCCGTAAGGAATAATAACGGTAAATAGTAGACATGTTGTGATTCCGATGACTAAAATTCATAAACCAAAATTCGACCGTCAGATATGATCATTATAATGAAAGATGTCTATGGTAAAAAATTCAACTGGATTCGACAACGTTAAGGGCTCGATCGAAACGGTCAACTCTAATCGGAAATAAGAAAACTGCATTCTAAAGCCCTAAATGGACTCAGATGGCCAAAAAGACTCATATGTCGTGGAAAAAGCAATGAGTTTGACTCGTAGGGTCGTTACGCTTCCGGAAAGGTATCACAATAGTCAATCGGACACCAAACGCCTAATCTGCAACATAGTGAATAATAAGGGTAAATTGCATTGACCGCAACTACCGGCACCGAGACTTTACCGGAATACCGTGATTTTTCAACCGTAGACGTATTTCACCATTCTGGTCATATCTTATTTCACGACTTTTTTGCGTTTGAAGGTTCTACGTATAGTTTTTTTTCCCAGATGAGTTGTTGTCCAGATCTGCAAATATAAGGCACTTTAACCGACGAAATTATATTTTTCGTCGGCTAAACTTTTAAAAATTTCGTCGGCTAAGTTCACAGACTATAGCAGACGAAAAAAATTATTCAGACGACGAAATTTTAATTTCGTCGGCCAAAGTTGACCATAGCCGACGAAAATTTAAATTAGCCGATGAAGGGAAATTTCGTCGGCTAAAGTCCACTTTAGCCGACGAAAAAATAATTTGTCGGCCTGGTTTTTTTATTTTCGTCGGCTAAAGTCTTTCTTCTGGTAGTGCAATAACTTGTATATATTATACTTTATTTTTTGTTTTAGTAGGAACGTAAAACAAACCTCCAAAACCCCCTCTTTTATCTATTGTACCATGTGTATATCTGTAACTGAATACTTGTATAAATACTTATGCTTACTGATTCTTTAATGTAACCGTGACTGCAGGAGTGCCCTTTAGGTCTCCGAATTGATCGAACCCTATTTGACAATACTATATTCTGATAAAGGGTTTTTTAAATTACGCGCCCGGTAACGAGCACGTCAAATGACTATTACTAGCCATTGTACTTTTTTTTTTAATTCAATATATTAAGTCGCGAGTGACTTCATCAAAATTAAAAAATTTGGATAGTTTTCTAGTTGGTTATAATCATCCTTGTATATGTAAGGTAGTGTTAGAGGGTCTTATTAAGGCCTATGATTTATGACATTAATCCTAGGTGGTTTGCCAAGTCATCTATCCATATCATCAAATAAAATAAAACCATGCTATGTCATTTTTGAGTAAAAATACAATTTTATCCTTTCATATCCAATAGTTTTAGATTATTTTGTTTTTATTCTATAACAAGTTGTTTTTGAAGCAATTTTTTTCATTACTCGTGCTTAAATTTAAAATGTGAAATATATATATATACAGTCTTTCTCAGCTGCGGACGTCCGCATTTATTCTTACGGTACGGATTTCCAATTTAGACTCACTTTTCGATCAAATTTTCATCTCCACCATATAGTATTTAGATACTAATGTATAGATCATCTATGCAAAATTTCAGCCAATTTGGTTATCATTAAGGCACTCAAAACTGCGTTTTTCTGTTATAAACATAAACGGTTCAAATTTGACAGAATTATGTTCATTCATTGGTTTAATCGAGTTTGAGTGTCTTAATGATAATCAAATTGGCTGAAATTTTGCAGAGATGATATATACATTGGTATCTAAAGACTAGACGGTGGAGATGTGAAAATTCGATTGAAAAGTGAGTGTAAAGTGGAAATCCGCACCGTAAGAATAAATGCGGACATCCGCAACTGAGAAAATCTGTATATATATATATAATTATACTTAGTTCGAAAAATATAAACTCATTTGAATATATATACACACACTCACACAAACACATACATAGTTTTTCCAAGGAGAAAATTATACATATATATATATCTATATATTTGTCCAAAAAACTTTTATATATCAGGGCCCTTCCAATGAGGGATCCCTTTTTTTGTTCATTTCTAGGGATAGCAACTCACCATTAGATCTGTTTTTTAATGATCTTGGATGGCTGAGATTAAATAATAAATTCAACACTTTCTAACAAACCTGAACCGTTCAACTTTATTAAAAGTAAATCAAAGTTTTGGACGACTTAACGATTACTAAATCTTCTAAAAACTTGTGGAAGAGATCTACTCATATAGACCTACAAATTGAACGATGGAGATGTGATTTTGTGATCGGGAAGTTCGTCAAATACCCTATCCCTAGAAATGAACAAAAAAAGGGGATCCCTCATTATAGTTCATCCAATATAAATTTGATAGAGATTTTTTGTTTTTTTGTTTTTTAAAAGTTCGATGTAGAATATATATATATATATATATATAAAGTAAAAAGAACAAATAATGGTGAATTAAGAAGTCTAAAACTATTTGATTCAAAAAGATAATTTTTTTTTCATTAATATTGTAATTGTGATAATATTAGATTCTATTAAGAAATACATTTAATATAGTTCATGTAAGGTAACTAAATCAACTACATAAAAATGGTAACTAAATCATCGTGATGAAAATAAACAATATTTGTATAATTATTCGTTAATTTGGTGTGATTATTAATTAGATAATTATTAATAAACTATATTTGGTATAGGCTATGGTACCTATATAGGCATGTCCATATTTATAAGTGGAGATGCAAACATTCCAAATTAGTATATGTATTGCCATTTTAGTGTGAATATCCAATTTAATCTTTAAACAGTAAACTCTGAACTCTTATCCCTAAACCCCAAACTTATTTATTCTATTTTAGTGTGAATACGACGACGTTAAGCTAAGAAAAGTCCTCAGTGAAATTGCAGGTAGCTCGTAGTTAGCTACTTAGTACTTATTTCTTTTATTTTAGTGTGAATATTCCACTAAAGAAAGGTTTATAGTGAACTTTAATAGCTTACTGTAAGCTACTTAGTACTTATTTGTTTAGTGATTATTACGTACTAGCTCATCATTGGATGCTTATAACTTATGCTTATCACTTTAAATCTCAATGTGAATAATAACTTCTATTTGAATGTGAACTTCAATGTGTATATATAATGACTTCTATTTCAATGTGAATATGTCATCAGGGAAATGTTTCAAGTGAAAATTACTAGTTTATTATCATCTACTTATAACTTATTTGTTATTATAAGACATGTTTAGGACTTTAAATTTCAATGTGAATGGCGACTTCAAATTTTAATATAAATAATGTCTTCTATTTCAATGTGAAGTTCAATATGAACATGCTATTTGGGAAAGGTTCCAAGTGAACATTACTAAGTTATTATCGGTACTTGTAACTTATTTGTTACTATGTGACATGTTTATGACTTTGAATTTCAATCTAAACAATGACTTTTATTTCAATGTGAATATTCTATTAGGAAAAAGTTCCAAGGGAATATTATTAGTTCATTATTGACTACTTAGTATTTGTTTGTTGCTATAAGATATGTTCATGACTTCAAATCGCTATATCAATGATGACTATCATTGTATACCTAGTACGTATTTATTCGTGTAGAACAATATGTTAGTTTATGTTAATGTACATGATGACTTCTATTTTAGACATTCCTTAAATGAAGTGTCACTTCACACTTAACATACCTATTCAATCACTATATCTCATATCTATTCAATGAAGTTCATCTCTTGACCAAAAAACTCTCATGTCTGACGTAAACTTATTATAATTTGAACGAACAAGGAAAATAATTGAGAGTATGGTGATCAAGTTACCTAAATCAACATTTTTAAATCAATATCATAAATGAAAATTTTAAACCTTCATAAAAAGTCAATTTATTTTACCTCTTGAATCACAATATTTCATGAGCTACTGAATATGAATGTTAAATTTTCTTTCCAATTTGCAAATTTAATTTAATTTAAGTTTTGATTTTTCTGATTACCTGATTACCTCTTGAATCACAATATTTCATGAGGCTACCGAATATGAATGTTAGATTTTCTTTCCCATTTGCAAATTTAATTTAATTTGATTTTTGATTTTTCTGATTACCTTATTACCTCTTGAATCACAATTAATATTTTATGAGCTACCGAATATAAATGTTAAATTTTCTTTCCAATTTGCAAATTTAATTTAATTTAAGTTTTGATTTTTCTAATTACCTTATTATAAAAAGGATTAATTTATAGATGGTAGTATGTATACTAATATGAATGTTTACATAACCTCTTAATATAGACATGCCTATATAGGTAACTTATACCAAATATAGTTTATTAATAACGATCTAATTGTACCAAATATTGTTTTTTGTTTTCATCAAGATCATTTAGTTAACTTTTTTAATCGAGTTGATTTAGTTACCTTACATGAACTAAATCAAATGCATTTCTTTATGGAGTCAAATATTATAATAATTCATTAGATTTAGGGTCACAATTATGATATTAATAAAAAATATCTTTCTGAATCAAATAGTTTTAGACTTCTTAATTCACCATTTCTTTTTCTTTTTACTTTATATATATATATATATTCTCCATCGAACTTTAAAAATGAAATAAAAAAAAGAAAATCTCTATCGAATTTATATTGGATGAACTATATATAAACAAATATATATATGTATGTGTATAATTTTTTCCTTGTAAAAATTTTGTATGTATATATATATTTAATTATACTCAATTCGAAAATATGAACTCACGAGTAATGAAAAAAATGGCTTCAAAAACATCTTTTTATAGAATAAAAATAAAATAATCTAAAGTCAATGTATATGAAAGGATAAGATTGTATTTTTAATCAAAAATGACATAGCATGATTTTTTTTTATTTAATGATGTGGATATGTGACTTGGCATGCCACTTAGGATTAATGCCATAAATCATAAGCCTTAATATGGCCTAGAAACATTTTCCTATATGTAATCAAGTATCAATGATATTCAAATTATCTTTCCCTTCATGTATATATGATACAAGAAACGATGCATTAATGCATTAACGATCTTCAAAGGAGTATATAGGTTGGTGTATGTCCTTATGCATGAATGTGATTAGTAAACCAACAGATTATGCCATGCCAAATTGCTCAACTTCCCAATGGGCCAATTGCCAAATTTTGTCACTTTCTCGATCACAATGAAAAGTATGTTTGGTCGATCATGAGCAAGAAGATAGCGCAGTCAAGTTGACCATTATCTAAACTCTATTGCTAGTTACAATCTCAGATGTGACCAAATCATTTGTTGATAACATCGACATGCAAAACTTGAGAATGATTCAATCTGCTATACAACATCAATTAACAGACAATACCATATGTACATATACGTACGTGTGTGTTAACTTAGAACTACTTTTTTTTTTTGATACGAACTTAGAACTACTTTACTGAGTAGCTAAACCGGTATGAAATATCAATGGAGGCAATTGCCTCACCAGCAATCCTTTCGATTATCAACTCACTTAATAGCAATGACCATTGTTAGTTCTCGACCGAAGCACGCCCACTTTTCCCGGATTAGAATCATAGAGTGTATGGGTTTTAGTAACTGTTGATTGGATCCAGCTCCTTTAAAGTGAGCAAGTCATAAAGTTTCTGAAGTTCATAAAATCTCAAGTCTCTATATAATTTAAAGGCTTAAAACTATCCAACATCAATAAATAGAATATTTGGAATTTCTTTTCCACATTGAGAGGTTAATTATTGACTTTTTTCTTTTTCTTTTTTCTTCTCTTTATTTTTCAGCCTTTTTTTTTATTGAATTTATGTATTCAGCCTTCATTGATTCTTGTTTTTGCTTCTATGAAACATATATGCTTCCATGATTCCTCAGAAAATCTTCTGAAGATTCATGCTACATTAATTAGTGCTCTCAGTCCTTCATACTC
>NC_020494.1:2975604-2982629 GCF_000184155.1 Fragaria vesca subsp. vesca
GAAGCTTTGGTGAGAATATAAAATTACTAGGGGGTAGTAGACTTAATAGGGAAACTGTGTTGCAAGGTAGTAAACCTCAGGAAAACTATTACTAGGGGTAGTAAACGTTTTGTTATTGTTTAAAATCTGAGAATAACATATGTTATTTTATTTTGTGAAGGCTATGATTCATGATGAAAAACCACTGAATCACGTATCTCCAGTAATGGACTATGAGGACTTGCCGCTCACAGATGATGACATCTGTAATTTAGATAAGATAGTTGAGTCTCAAGCTGCATCCATCCAACAATCAGCAACAGAAAAGGACAACAACATCTCTGTGACAGTTCAGTCCCAAGTTTCATCGACTGAACAAACAGCAACAACAGAGGATAAAGAGATGAATACTTATTCCAAGAAGAGGAAAGCAATGGCTCCAATGTCGATAGAAAAAAATGTGAAGCTGAACCCTAGAAACGCCAAGAAAACAAAGGACCCTGACTGGGAGTACGGCACTCCAAAAGACATTCAAGTCCACAAAAAAATTATAATCAAGAATCCGAAGTGTGACAACAGCACATGGGATTCACTGGGCGACGATTTGAAAATGCACTACAAACAATGGTTTGAAGCCCGCCCGAACAAAAAGGAAGAGTAAGTTTCAATTATATAAAACTTTACAGTTTGCTTATGCAAAATTACAAAAATATATTTGTTTTAATTGGAGTATGAATTCAATGTTTTTCTACAGTGAAGCGTACTGGACATGTCCTGAAGGCTGGCACTGTTTATCAAAGAGTGACTTGAAAAGGATCATCGAACACTCAAACATATTGTCGAGTGTGAGTAATAAAAAAATAAATAATATCACCTTATTAGCACCACTCAGTGAAGTTTAGATTTAATAATATTGACTTATGTTATGATCGCAGAACCTGCAAGTGTACATGAGGTTGTTGAAGGAAAGGGCAGAAGCAGCCAAACTTCCTGTTGGATTCATGAACATGGAGATTGTGGTAAGTTTACTAGGGGCAATAAAACTTATATTTTCATCAAGATATTGTTTTGCAAGTTTACTACCCCTAGTAGCAGATTATTAGGGGTAGTAAACTTAAGTTTTTGGTATGTATATTTATTTTTCTTTCATTTGATCTCTATAATGACTGTGAGGATACCATCTGGAAACTTTCATGTAAATTTAATACCTTTCATAGAGTATTTTTGAATGCAAAACAGCATTATGTGTTGCTATCGAAAGTTTACTACCCATATAAAATTGTTTTTTTAGTGCAAAACAGCTTAATAAATAGCTTTCGAAGGTTTACTACCACCAGCAATGTGTTTTTTTATGATCTGGAAACTTTACTACCCCTAGTAAAGTATGCTTTAGGGTGCAGTTAACAAAATATGATGCTCTGCAAACTTTACTGCCCCCAGTAAAGTATGTTTTAGGGTGCAGAACAACAAAATCTGATGCTTTGAAAACTTTACTACCCCTAGTAAAGTATGTTCTAGGGTGCAGAACAACAAAAACTGAGGTTCTGGAAACATTACTATTCCTAGTAATGTATATGTTAGGCTGCAGAATAACTAAATCTGATGCTTTGGAACATTACTACCCCCAGTAAAGTTTACTATGGGTTGTAAAATGTTATTTATATCTGTTGGTTGATCTAAGGTTAATCATATTTGTTTTTTAAATGCAGAAGGATGTGATAGAGCATGAAACAATGTTGGAACTGCACAAGCTAAATGGAGGAACAACTGGAGACTTCAAAAGTAGTTATGAACTCGGTATGGAGGAAAACTTCTATAACCCGCTTTGGAAAGCAGATGGTCTTCATTCCGTTACATCACGGGTCCAACCTTTACTACACTTTGCTGCTGATTGACGACACCAACAAACGCTTTTATCACATGAACTCTTCGCTGCCAACATCGTACAAAGAAAAAGACAACTTTCACTTCAAAAATGCAAAAGCAGTGGTGAGTAAACAATTAAAATATTTTTATTAAAAAAAAAATGCAAAGCATTCCATTGTTAAGGTTAACTAATGTTTAAAAATTGTTTTTTTGCTTAATATACAGGTGAAGCACATCAAGGAGTTCATCAAACGTATACATTATACAACTATGTTTACTTTGAGCCAAGACCTTGACCAGAATGTATACAGGGAAGATTACGCGATTGATTACGCACCCGAGGACAATCAAGGCAGAAAACCTAGCAACATAGTGAAAATGACAGAGGACGAAAAGGTGACAAGACGTTAGATTATTGATAATAACATCCATCACAAACCATACAAACTAACCGAACACTGCACATGCCCCCAACAAAATGTATCATCGTAAGTACATGAATATTCTTCTTGTACATGTATCATTGTTTGTTAGGGTTGATAACTACATAACCAGATGCTTTGAGAGTTTACTACCCCTGGTAAATGTTTTTTGTTAGGGGGGGGGTAGAACAGCATAAATGAGGGGGTAATAATGTACATTAATATTCAGATTTATTTTCTCAGTCAAAATAAGTTATTAGCATAATTAGCCCTTTGATTTATGGCATGTCTGATTGTGGTCCATTTGTTCTACATTATATGGAGGCAATGTGTGCTGGGTTGGATCTAAACCAAGAAGGCGGCAACCAAATGAGGAAGAAGATGTTAGAAGAGTTTGCGAAATTAAACAAATGATTTATGTAACTTTTGCTAGAATTGTGGACAGATATCACAACTAAGACTGAGATCCAATTTTAAGTTCTATTTTGAAACTTTCATGTAAATTTAAGGGAATTTAATACCTAGTAAAGTAATGGTTTACTACCATCAGCAATGTGTTTTTTTATGCTCTGGAAACTTTACTGCCCCTAGTAAAGTATGTGTTAGGGTGCAGAACAACAAAATCTGATACTTTGGAAACATTACTACCCCTAGTAAAGTATGTTCTAGGGTGCAGAACAACAAAAACTGAGGTTCTGGAAACTTTACTACCCTTAGTAAAGTATGTGTTAAGCTGCAGAACAAGTAAATCTGACGACTTGGAAACATTACTACCCCTAGTAAAGTTTATTACTGGGTGCAGAACAACATTACTACCCCCTTAGTTGTGTTTTTTTATGCTCTGGAAACATTACTACCCCTAATAAAGTATGTTCTAGGGTACAGAACAACAAAAACTGAGGTTCTGGAAACTTAACTACCCGTAGTAAAGTATGTGTTAGGCTGTAGAAAAGTAAATCGGACGACTTGGAAATATTACTAACCCCAGTAAAGTTTATTACTTGGGAGGGAAGAACAGAAAAAATAAATAAATAAATAAAAAGATCCTGTGTAAAGTTACTGACCCTTAGAACTTTAATGCTTGGGACAGATGAACATAATAATATTGTCAAGAGAATTCCACAATAATGAACATCACAAAAATCTTCAATCAAAATCCTTACAATAGAGAGAAATCTGAATATAGTTCAAAAAACATCCAAAAAACAACAAATTCCAAACATCCACTAACAACTAGAAGGATGTACAAGAAACTACAGCAACATGTTCAAAGGTTCCGTACAGCTCTTCTTGTTATGATGACCCATCTTATTACAACGACCGCATTGAATCAGCTTCTTCTCACCAGCAGATGCTATCCTCTTTGATTTAGGCCTCCCAGCCGGCCTCTTTATAACAGGAGGTAGTATAAAGTCCTCAGTGGAAGAACAAGAGGCATCCACGTTACTCAGATGTGCAATAGGAAAGCTATAACACATCCTATAGTGTTCAGCAGTAAAATAAGGATCAATGAAATCATACACATCAAGTCTTGCACCTTGTATAGCAGCAAGTGCATGAGTGCATGGGAAGCAATTAATCTGCCACTTCACACATGAACAAGTACGAGTAGAGAGGTGCACTGAATAGGAGTACTTATCATTCCTAACCTCATAAACATTTTCATGGGAAGCAATCACCATGAACACACGAGACCTATCAAGCTGCTCTTTCAGCCTCTTCTCCATTTTAGGAGTAAGCTTGATAGTCCAAGATTTCGACTCAACACTCCTTTCTGACATCATCTTCATTTCTTTCATTCTTGTTTGATCTAACATAGCGAAAGGGGGCAGTGAACACTCAGCAACAATCCAGTTATTAAAGGATTCAGCAATACCATTTGCCAAAATCCCATACCGACAGCCTTTAAAAAAAGCACAGCACCAATGTTCCAATGGAATCTCCCTTATGAATTCATCAATAATAGTAGCACCACCTTCATCTCTCAAATTTTTTAAATGAAAGTAGAAAGACTTCTCAGTCGATGCATAAGCCACTTTAAAGAATTTTTGTAACACATCAGCAACAACAATTTCCCCTCCTTTGTTCTTATACTTTCGACTAAGGTTGTATCATAAATAATGATAACAGTAAAGATGAGGATTACCAGGAAAAATGAGATCAAATGCCTTCAACAAATCAACACCACGATCACTAATGAATGTGATAATCCTTCCTTGCGGTTCCAACAAAGCCTTCAAGTGCTTGAAGAAAAACAACCAGTTTTCTTCAGTCTCTGAATCACAAAAACACAAGGCTAAAGGGAAGAAACCTGCACAATAAAAAAACAAACAAACAATTACTAGGGGTAGTAAAATAAACAGCAGCGTGCCGCTGCACCGCTCCAAAATGAAAGTCTAATAAACCATAAAACTATAAGAAAACATATTCAAATCAGAAGAATGAAGATTTCAAAAATTACTGGGGGGTAGTAAAATATATAGCGGCAAAAAAATACAATTGACTACCCCCAATAAGCTTCTACTGGGGGTAGTAAACCTGCAAAACAGTATCTCCAAAGGCTATTATACACATTAAAACAGTGAAAAATCAACTTAGATGCGAAATAATAAAGTTTACTGAGGGTAGTAAAGTTTAAAATAGAGATTACTACCCTAGTAATCTTCTACTGGGTGTAGTAAACTTGCAAAACAATATCCCCAAAGGTCGTAATACATATTAAAACGTGCTTCTGCACAGCTAATGGGAGCGTTATTTTTCAAAACTAAAGACTAACAAAAAAAAAATCAGAAGCATGAAGATTTTCAAAATTACTAGGGCTAGCGTTCCGCTCCAAAACGAAAGGCTAACAAAAGAGAAGAAACATAAAAAGCAGCGTGCCGCTGCACCACTAAAGGGAGCGTTCCGCTCTAAAAACATAACATGTACAACTAAAAACATGAAAAAATTACTAACAATTACTAGGGTTAGTAAAATAACAGGAGGTACCTTTGTTTCCATTTCTTCCAGTTGCAGCAAGAATCTGCCCCTTGTATTTGCTCTTTCCAAAGGCACCATCAACATATAAAACAGGTAGGCTGAACTTGAAACCCTGAATTTGGCCGGCATAAGCTACAAAAACCCTTTTAAACCTCTCGGTACTCTCATCAACTTCAAAAACAACTGAAGAAATCGGATTAGTCTCCAACACAGCTTCCCTAAACTAGCTTAACATAGAAAACGAATCACATTCCGAGCCATACATCTTTTCCACATACCTTTTTTTTGCTCTTGAAGCAACCTTATAACTAATTTCATAACCATAAGTGGACTTGAAATTGCTCATGATCTCACGGGGCTTCAAACCAAGATTCAGACAGACAGTAGACTCAATGCAGGTCCTAACAAATTTAGACCCTAATTGCCAATGAGAACGATTCCTTATCATACCTCTGCATGTATGAACATTATTAAACCGCGTAATGTAAAAGCACTGATTAATAGAAGCAACAGATCCAAGTACTTCCCAGCCACAGTGGTCAACATCACGATTTGCACAAACAGCATTAATGTAAATTGAATCATTCCTAGATAGCACATAATGAAACCACTTTGAACAGCAAACTTCCTCAGTTTATCTCTGAAGTCTGCAATGCTCTCAAACTTCTGCCCAGCATGTGACAAATATGAACCCCATTCATCTGACAAAAAAAACTTCTGGGGTCCATCCTTAAAGCATCACCTAGATAGTCATTCTCATCTATCATCTCAGCACAATCATCAACCACTACACTAGTTGATGAACAACTTTTCTCGACATCCTTGACTACTGTCACTACTACATTATCCATATGATAACTTTTTGCACAGCAAAAGAGCATCTTAAAATCAGATTCAATACGCCAATAAGTGCAACAAACGACACTTTTCACACAACGGTACACAATAGCAGAGTTGTACAAATTTCAAAAATGCTTCATACAACGTTCAGAAACATTCATCCGTTGTGTGGATAGTTTGAGATCATTCCAGTTTTTTTTCCTTAAACTAGTACAACACTTTAGACAATATTTTGTTGTCTGAATGAAGATAAAAATGAGGCCCATTTTGCTTCTAAACCCACTCTAGTTTGACATATAACTGGGTGTTGTGACACAACAGTTGTTGTGACACAACAGTGAAACAAATAAATGTTGTGTGAATGTATACAATTTAAACTATCACACAATACTTTTTATACATCTGTTGTACGATATATCTCTCATGCCAGGTTGCAGATTTCTAGTTTTAAAATTGCTCTTACATCCTCTGAAAACCTAAATTTTTTTGTGAAGGATAGCCTTGATGGTTTTGATGTAACAACGGAACACTCAAACCTGTTGTGTGAGAGTATAGTATTTTCAACAATCACACAACGACTTTTCAGTTTTGGTTGTATAATGTATTTTCGTGTCACGATGAAGCCCTTCTCTTAGATTTGACAATACTACTTTAAGTTCTTCATCCCACAACAATCAACTAAGAAATGTTGTGTAAAGGTATATCACACAATTATTTTCAATATTACGTTGTATGTTTCGTAACCTCTAACCCCTAAAATACCCTAAACCCTAAAAAACCCTAATAAATTTCCTATTGTAGTGCCACAACGGTTCTTTTTTAATACTGATGTGTGATGTAAAATTAATATTGTTGAATTTATGGTTGACCGAGTTGATCGATACCTAAACGTTTCTGAAAATTTGTGAATTTTGTTTCACTGCTATACTTCACTATCAT
>NC_020494.1:2982649-2990244 GCF_000184155.1 Fragaria vesca subsp. vesca
ACAAACTTTAGCCGACGAATATTTTAAAATATTCGTCGGCTAAAGTTTGGCAGATAACCGACGACAAAAATGTCGTCGGCTAAAGTCACCACAGACGAGCTTTTCCCGACGAAATCTTAGCCGACGAAAGGTAGTCGGCTAAGATCTTAGCCGACGAATTAAGCTAACAGACCGACGAAAAATTTTCGTCGGCTAAAGTGCTTGTCCTGGTAGTGATACGCCTCTGCCACTGTACAAGTATACGCCTCCGGCGCCACTATACAAGTATACGTCTCCGCCACTATATATACGCCGGCTCATTGCTCGTTGATGACCTAACGGGGAACATGTTGGCTTCAATACAGTAACGTAGAGATTTCATAACCACCCTTTAAGCTCCCAAAACCATCTTGAATAGCCTAGGATCCCTTTATCAAGACGTTCATTGGTTAGTAGAAAACCCTAGATGATCTATCACACTCGGTACGTGTCATTCTAAGTGTGTCATTACGCTAAAGAAAATTGATATGCTAATTGACAATTTCTCACTTGCACTCGAGGAGAGGAATGAAAGTTTGGGAATCTATGGCCTCATTTAAATGGACTAGAGTGCCAATCCCAACGATCCAAGGGCCACGGACTCAAGATTAAGACAAAACTCAGGTCCCAATTAACCCACTAATCTCATCCCAAAACAAATTAGTGGCCCCTAAAACCCTAAGGGTATTTCGGTCAGGAGGATAGAAACACCAGAAACGACGGAGCAAAGAGTTTTGGAGCCCACAATCATTGTATACCACTCTCCAAGTACTAAACTCCGATATTACCTTTGCGTCATCGCTAATAAGAGTATTGATTAAAGTTTTAAACTGACTTACCAGCCGGATTATTAAAATTGCAATCCAACGTTCCATATCCGTTCTTCATTTACAACCGGACAAGCTTAGACCGCCTTTGTTTGTCACCTTCTTTTCGTATGCTTGGATTTTTCTGCGCAGAGCTAACTAAGCCTTGTTCTGGATCGGCTGATTATCAAGCCGAGGATTTACATAACAGAGTTCTTCACCTTATTCAGATCCTCCTCAAAGGATATCACCTTACTAAGATTTTCCTCAAAAGTTCTATAGTTCTTCTAAGGGTTTCACCTCATGAACCTCTTTCTTGAAGGTTTTTACTTTTCGAAGGGTTTCATCTGGTGCGATGCGTCTATTTTTCTTTTCACAAAGGATTATGTTATCACTTGTTTGAAACCGCCACGCACTCTTGCACGTAGTATATACCAGGATAAAACTCAAGTCACAATCTTGTATTTTCTCATCTGAACTGTATTCATTATAAAAACACAAGTAAAACTAGTTCACGTACCTAGGCATTTCAACCTTGCTAGTTCCAAAGCTTGTATGAAATAAAAATTTTGGTAGATTTCACAGAATCCCCGAAACATAAGAATAAAAGGTGAAAGTTGATTACAGTATTATTACTAAAAAATACTGAATTATCGATGTGAAAAGGTTAGTATAATGTCAATCATCAGTGATCGACTAGTACTTGGAAAGCTTTTAGCAAGTAGCTACTTAAGTAGCATAGCTCGATCAAGCTAAGCTTAAGTACTGAGCCATTAAGCTATAAGGCAATTGCAATTTGCAATAAAATCATGCACACGGTTAACAATATAAAATTGTATGGGACAGATGAAGGTCAGGACAAACAAATAATAGAGATCGGTATATAGTATATACCTATCATAAACTAATATTCATCAATTCTTGGAGCAATCATTATATATAGTGCCAAACCCTTACAGCCTAAGCCCATGTGTGTTTCACATGGTCATGTAGAAAAGAAAGAAAGAAGCAAAGCCCTAATCAAAGTGCAAATACTGGACACTCTCCTAGCTAGGAGCCATCAAGAATTCAAAATTTTAGTGTGAATATATGGCAGGACCTGAGCTCTCAAAAACCACTATGGCCAGCGCCACCACCACGGCCACCAAAGCTATGTCGAAGTCATCGACATCGAGTGCTAAAGCAGCACTTCGGAGGTTTGTTGGGGTTCGGCAAAGACCTTCCGGGAGGTGGGTAGCCGAAATCAAGGACTCTTCTCAACGTGTAAGGCTTTGGCTCGGAACCTACGACACTCCTGAAGAGGCAGCAAGAGCCTATGATGAAGCTGCTAGAGCTCTACGTGGTGAAAACGCCCGTACAAACTTTGCAGCACCGGCGGGCAACCCTGACAGCAACTCGAGCCTTTTGGCTAACTCTTGTCCCAATCCGAATGGCACTTTTATGCCTTCTGGTTTATCTGATGGACGTCACGGCGGGGGACAAGGACTTAGCTTTTCTTCCTTGAAGGCCAAGCTAAGCAAGAACCTCCAAAGCATTATGGCAAGGAGTAGTGATCACCATAACAAGTCCTCTAAAAGTAGGGTGAGTGACCACTTCACTTTTGCAAGTATATTTCACTTCAGAAAGTATCAGCAATACCAAAACAACCCAGTAAATCCTTTGTTCGACATGAAGAACATAGAAAAAGTAGTACAGCCTAGCATCATTGTGCCCCATGCTGCAGAAACTAGTACTCTTATTGTTCCCCATGCTGGAGAAACTAGTACTAGTACTAGCACTGAGCCTTCATCCTGGGAAAGTTCTAGTATTTCGGATTGTAGCGACTGGGGTTACAGCTTCAGGCAACGGGGGATGGACTCTGACGGGTCGGATCTTGGGGATGGGTTCATGGATCAAATCATGGGGTGGATGGATAGTCCAGATCAGATGAGTAGCGCTAGCGTTACTGTTGGTGATGATTGTGAGGAGGGGTCAAGGAGTAAGAGGTTCAAGGTTTCTTCTTCTGTGATGGTGCCTTCAACATTTGCTGGATCGCCATACAATAATAATTAGTACGCACTGGAAAATTTCAAACAAAAATGAAAGGCAGGGTATCATGCTAGCTATTAAGTGTTTACTTTGATGATTAATCAATCCTAGCTAGCTTCTTTACAAAAGGCTGCAAAAGTTAGCCCTGAGAAGTTGTTTGCTGACATGCTGCTAATGCATGCATGCATGCTGTTGTACTTCTACATAGCTGGGTTATGCATGTCCATGCTAAATAGTGCTTCTCCAGAATTATTCAATGTACAGAGAGAGAGAGAGAGAGAGAGAGAGAGAGAGAGTTGGAATAAAAAGTTAAGAATGATTAAATCATGAGATGTCTTCATGTTACAAAAACATGACCGAGTTTGGTATGAAAGACAAGGAATGTGTTAAAAATCTGAGTATATATAGACGACAACTTCTTACTATTCTATTGTTTAAACCAAATTTGGACGTTTGATTAAAGACGTTGCATACCCTAATAAACATACAACATTCATCTGTATATATAATACTCTCAGATACAGTTAGTTCACTCTGCAGATTGACAAACCCTTTGAATGGCCAGACTGTTTAATTTGAACGGCACTGATCTTCAGCTAGCATGTTAATTTCTAAGAAGAAATATAAATTTCGTGACAACAAACATTGCTGAATTAAGTGCATGCAACACGGTAATTGATAAATTAACACAGGTGCGAGGTGATTTTCCCCTAAAGAGTGGTGTTCTATAACCTTTGCTCCTTGAATCTGGAAATGTACGTACCATCCAACGCTTCGTGCACAAAGAATATGTCAGAATCAGTAAATGACAAGTTTCTTACTTTTCTTTAGTTGTAATTATTTTTGAGCTTTACTTAAAAATGCATTTTAAACGAGCCATTAACATCTCGAATGGGTACGTAACAAGAAGAAAAGGGTGAAATAAATCATCAGCTAACCTCCTGGGTTGCTGAAGTTATGCCACTGATGATTAGGTCAACCCTAACCAGTCCAGATTATGAATTTAAATATTTAATTATTCATGGATCGATCGGTACAAGAAAGTTGTGCACTTTCTAGCTCCACCGTGAGTTTCCAAGTTCATTTCAGATTATGACACCTCCTGGGTGGTTGTAGTCTGTTTAAAATAACATTCATATGAGATAAAAGGAAGGGATTTAGAGAATGCTTTTGCAGATTACAGTAGCTAGATAAATCTAACTACTGAGAGTGAGCCTTCAATAAGAATAGACATGAAAATTCTGAACGTTAACTAGCTAGCTAGTTGTTCTTAGACATCACATCCATTTACATAACTAATACTGCAAGTTCTTTAGCATGACAGGTTGTGTGGCAAGAAAATCACATCAACTCACTTGTCATCAAAGCATATGATGTCTTCTACAATGAGCACCAATAGTGAAGACCTAAGCTCAGGCACTTTTGCATTCAAGAAACCTATGAGCAAGATCGATAACATATTTTATGACCGCAGGCCAAGACAAGCATATAATAGAGATTGGTATCAAATATTCATCATCAATTCTGGGAGATCGACTTGGAGCAACCATGCATTATATATAGCGCCAAACCCTGCCAGCCTAAACCCGGCCATTTGTGTTTCCTTCATCACATGGTAATCAAGAAATGAAAGAAAGTGAGCAAAGCTCTAATCAAATCTCAAACACAGGTGCAACCCAGAAATCAACATTTAGTGTGCGTGAATGGCAGGACCTCATGAGCTCACGAAAACCACTATCGCCACAAGTCAGCTACCAAAGCTAGCTAGCTAGCTAGCTGTGTGTAGAAGTCATCGACATCATCGAGAGCATGCTGCGCAGCGCTACGTACGGAGGTTAATTTGTTGGGGTTCGATCGGAGGAATAAGTTCGATCATGAACTTATTAGACCATACGAGTGGAAGCCCCGGCGCGGGCGAATAAGAAATCAGAAGTTTGGAACCCCCTCCTTTGCTCGATCTCCAAGATATATATGATGGAACCCAAATCCACTTGGTTGCTTTCTCTCTAATTCTTCTATGGGATTCAAAAATCATATTGCTGAGAAAAAGGTCGACGTTGCTATAGAAGAGTTGAAGACGTACATATGATCCTTGCAACTAATAGCTAAACTACGCACAAAGCGCATTATTGGAACATTATTATTCTTGACAAATAGTATATATGATCAAATCGGCTAAAAATCCTATAGTTAGAAGCGACTTAATTAGACATCTCATTTGATTGAGATGATACGGAAAAGCGAGTGAGAGGAAAGTAGAATCTGTAGAAAGAGGATTGGCAGTTGGCACCTAGTCTATCGAAGGAAACAAATGCATAAGACATGTATAAGCGTATAAAAGTATCAATTAGTTTTACATGGGAAGGTTTTATGCATGGTTATTGACTTGTTGTCAAATCACAATTAATTGGTGCAGGGTTAAGTGTGAATGTGTGATGAATTACATGGTATAGCTAAGTGTAAAACAAAGTGTATTAAGTTAATAATTTAAGATTGCTTTAAACAAAGTGTCAAATGCTAAGGTTAATAAGCTGAATAATCCATACTTGTTTAGGGTTATAGGTTATGTACCTCTCGAACACTCCTCTGCCTCGAGGTATATCCTATTCTCGATTTACTACAATCCATAGTTCCATACTTATGTTCGTCTTAATTTTTTGACATTTCAAACAGTGGCGTAGCGATAAATTGAATTTAGTAGGATCAAAAAATCAGTTATTGAACTATCTAATTAAAACAATCTACTAAAATTTTTTTTTGAATTTTTCCACTCCCTGTTCTACACTAATTTGAAATCAAGATGATTATTTATTATTTTGAACATTTCTTTCAATTTTATCATCTACTGATCGATATAAGGTAAAATTAAGTATAAATCTAGCCTCTTGGGATCTGAATCACCTGATGGATAATTTCATTTCCCTAGCATGATTTCGGACACAAAGTTGAAGTGTTATACATTGGTAATTATCAAACTTGCAGAGTAAATGGTAATAATCATATTATTTGTACACCAATATAACCTTGGACCAAGAAATTTAATTATGATTCTCAATTATACTCAATTATAGATAGTAAATGGACCGAAGTTTAACAACTTTAGAAAGGTCAAATTGGTTAACTTACTTGGTGATTAATTTACAAACTAAACATCATCTATAATGATTTTAACTATTGAGGAAGGTCAGCTGATCCCTCTCGCCCTAATGCACAAATAATATATTTTCCTAGCCCAAACCAATCAAAAACAGATTACACAGCCCAAACTAATGTTTCTTAGTAAAAATACAGTTATACCCCAGTCTTAATAACCGCTTCCAACCCACTCTGAATTCAATTCCTTCATCAACGCCACTCCGAATTCAATTTCTCTCAACAGTTCTCATCACTTCACTCCATCGACGCCGCTTCGCTGCTTCACTCCATCGACGCCGCTTCACTTCTTCAATCTATCGACGCCGCTGCCTCACTCCTCACTCCATCAAGACCTCAGCACCCATCCCCGTGCACCGCTTCGCTGCTTCAGTACATCGTCGCCGCTGCTTCAGTACTTCACCGCCGCTGCTTCACTTCATCACCACCACTACATCGCGCTAAATTCTTCTTTTTCAGGTGAAAAGAAACCCTAGCATAAATTTGTGTTTGTACCCCTAATAATGTTGTCTGGGTTCATATTTCTCTGCTTTAATGTGTTTTATGGCAATGTAGAAACGGTGTGGCAACTTTACTACTCCTAGTAAAGTTTTACTAGGGGTAGTAAACTTTAATTTTTGTTTGCATGTCAGTTATTTCCACTGTCTTGATGTGTCTAATGGCTGTGTTCAATACTAGGGGTAGTAAAACTTTGATTTTGTTGAATGCGAGTTGTTTTCTAGGTCTGCATGTGTATAATGGTGTTGGAAATAGAAGTTTACCACCCCAGTAGAAGTTACTAGGGGTAGTAAAATAAAGTTTTGTTTTCTCTTTCAGAGTGTATATTGGCCTTGGAGATGTTCTATTGCAAGTTTACTACCCCCAGTTGAAATTTACTAGGGGTAGTAAACTTTTTAATATGTAGTTTATAAAGGCAGGATCACTAGGGGTAGTAAAACTTTGGTGTTTTGCATATGCAGGATGGCACGAAGGCAACTTGTTACTAGTCCAGAGTTTGAGGAAACCTCACCATCTACGTCCGTCAACACAAGCATGAATTTGCGCTCATATATACAACGGGAAAAATTGAAGGTTCCCCAAAAAAGAGCGAGACAAGAAGAAGAAGAAGAAGAAGATGACACAGAAGAAGAAGAAGAAGTGGAACAGTATTTTATAAAGAAGAGAGCATTAGAAGTGGCAGAAATAGAGAAGGATGACAAGGATGAGGAGGAGGACGAGGATGAGGACCTGGAAAAGATTCCGCACACTCAACAGAAATGTACTCTGGTAACATTCTTCAAATTAATAGAGAGTCACAAAGACAAAATCCCCTCAGAAGCATGGCAGCTGATCAGTCAAACTTGCTTTGGTGAAATGATTAACGCATTTAGAACCAGGAGCATCGTTGCGGATCAGGTCAGCAGATTTGAGTTGGATATAGAAATTTTATTGAGGCACTATTGCAAGGAGACAAAAAAGTTCATGTTTGGAGAAAAAGAAATGGAAATTAAAGAGGAAGATGTGCATCTTTTGTTTGGATTAACAAAAGAAGGTGAAAATGAGGAAGAGAAAATCTCCAGGAGAAAGAAGAGCAGCCAACAGTCAACCATA
>NC_020494.1:2990264-2992408 GCF_000184155.1 Fragaria vesca subsp. vesca
CAAAAACACACAGATCATAATATTACTACCCCTAGTAAAATGTCAAATTTCTACAAAAACAGACTGAAAAACATAACTAATATGCTAGAAGTACAAAAAAAAATCACAGCAAAAACATTAAAAACAACAATAAGACATAGATCGCAAACATTACTACCCCCAGTAACAAGTCCAAAAAATACCAGAAATTTTCGAAACAACATGCAAACGAAGCGCATTCAAGAAGCGACCTATAATTCAACTAAAAACATAAAGAAAAGAGGAATTGAAGAGATTCAAACCGAGTAGGAACCGAAGAGCAAACCAAAGCCCGATCTAGCTCCATTTACTACGTAATTCTGCTACGGGAAGAGAGGTTATGCTGCCGTCGGAAAACCGCGACGGAAATTGGCTCGAAATCGCCGTCTGAAACAACGCCGTTGGTCCTCTCTGAAACGCAAGCGCGAGATCGCTCTCTCTCTCTCTCCGATCGTAAACTTTCTCTCTCTTCAAAACAGAAATTTGAAAATGAATCTCGTCTGGTATATATAGTCCACGGGTTGAGGGTATTTTCGACAGAAAAAACTGTTTAAAATGGGCCCATTAGAAAAGTTTTGTCCAATAAGGCACATTTCACACATATTATATTGAAGTGGACACATTTCTTTTAAAAACATTTAAATGGGCAAAAATAAGCTTAAATTAGTACTAAAGTGTCATTTACTCTATCTCCATACACGCCACTGATTCCAAAGTCCAAACTTAATTTATTGTCTTTTAACCACGTACACTTCACAACTTACCAAATCAGTTCCTCCGACCTTGTTATTATAATAAATATTTATTTTTGACACTTATTGCGCGCGTTTTAATTTGTTTTAGAAAAAAACAACACAATCCAATCTTTGTTTGATAATGTTAGTTTATTCCAATCTCTCACCCTATATTGTTTCTCCATTTCATTTCAGAGAATTTAGTTTCTACCACTCGAGCTCTTACAGATTTGTAAGTGCATTAGTTTGTAGCATTTCTTATAGATTAAATTAAAATCCATGCAGTAATCCTCATACAAAGAAAGTGTATGAATTACCACCAGAACTACATGGGTAGTCACCCTAAAAAACATCAGTACGTACGTCAACCAATATATATCATGTTTGTGTTAATCACTTCACCATTGTTTGGTGGCGGACCTGCCGTTGGCACCAACTCAAAGAAGGCATGCATCTTCGAGGTTCTTTGGGTCGACAAGGTGTACATTTTTAATGTTCTTGCTTATGTAGCATACAAGTAATTGGTTCTTACTCGTATTGTTGGACTAATTAAGGCTGGTTCCAATATGTATCATCTGACTAATGCAGATATGTTTTTTTTTTCTTGGAGTTGTTACATAACGCAATTGTGTGCCGAGTACTTGGCACAGTAGCAGGAGGCTTTTGTTCTGGATACCATGACTACCTTATACAATCTCCAATGCTTCCAAGCTTCATTCAACCACAACGATGCCCGCTCTTTTCACAGTTGGGCAACTACTCAACTACTATTGTTGTTGCAATTCATTGTGTTGAACCTAGATTATGGCCACTGTCTATGAACTATGGCCTGCAGTTCACATCTTCGGAGATGCGCCTTACCTCTCGTCCGAGTTCTCCAGTATCACATGAAGTATTCTAACATCTATTCTTAGTCCGGCGGCTGCCATATGGTTTATGGGAATTTATCTTCATGGCGTGGATAGGTACAATGAGGAAAGTGAGAACCAGATACCAAACATGAGCATGAAGAGAAGAAGAGAAGAAGAGAAGAAGAGAAATACTAAATGTCTAAATCTGCTGCTGAACCTGTAACATATTCATCTCTTGTCTAGTGTAATTCCGGTTTGTCTTTTCTCTTATTTTCCAAGGACTTTCATGTACTTTCTCTTTTTTTCTCAGTCTCAGATTTTGCAACGGTTATACAAAATGCTAATATTTTAAATAAGGGACAATGCCCACTAACTCTAATTTTAAGAGTTTTATTCCCACTAAGAAAATAAGATCTCAAAATTCTCACTAGCCAACTAAACGAAGAGAAAGACGATAATACCCATTAAAAACTTAACAAACCACAAACGTGCGTTCTCTCCTCTCTGTCAGTTTCTCAATTCGCCTCAACCTCTCTCTCTC
>NC_020494.1:2998413-3025565 GCF_000184155.1 Fragaria vesca subsp. vesca
AAAAAGCCTATGGAATTGGTTGGTATCAGGATGCACTTCCAAGACAAAAACAGAACCAGGGTTACTCGCTAAAACAGCTTCCCTAAACCAGGATAACATGTTAAAAGATTCAGCCTCAGATCCATAAATCATGTCCCTAGCACTTTGCTTTGCTTTCCAAGCAACCTTGTATGATATCTCAAAACTGTAAGCAGACTGCATCTTTATCTGGATATCCCTTGGCTTCAATGACATATTGTAGCTAATATCCTCTTGAATGCAAGTCTTGACAACTTTAGACCCCAATCGAACATGTTTTTTCTGGCGAAGAACGCCTTTGCAAGTGTGTACGTTGTTCAAAGAATCAATATAAAAACATAAATCTACAAATTAAGAATAACTAGCAACATGCCATTCACAATTTTCGGTTCCCATGTTGCTGCATACTGCATGAATTCTATACCAATCATTTCTGGTGTACACAGGTGAAACCAACTTCAATTGCATATTTGGGCAGCTTATCTCGAAATTCAGAGGCACCACCACGAAACTTCTGCCCTTCACATTGGATATAAGTACCCCACTCTCTTGATAAGTAAGGCTTCAACACCTCAGACCTATATCCCTCAGTCAAATAATCATCTTCATCCAAAACTTCAGAGTAGCTATCTTCACATGAAACAAAAGTTCTCTTGCTACAACCTTCACTATTCTTCTCCACAATAATTTCAACACAATCCAAATTGTATATCTTAGCACCAATAAACAACATTTGAAAATCATTGTCATTATGCAGGAAAGAGAGAGGACAACCAGGAAGTGAATAGTGAAGCTCAATAACATCAGTTGCAGACAACCGAAACCTTTCACAAATATACTCGAACAAGTAAGCATAGTTCATTCGTTGATAAATAGAGAACATGAAACCTTTTCCAGAATAACGACACCTAACAGCCAAAGAACCATCCACATTTCTGTAAAAAAAACAAACAAAATAACATTACAAATGAGTCGCATACTACACCAAACAGGGGTCATACTAACCTCAGTAGGCACCTACTGACCCCAGTAGGGGGTCCTACTGCCCCCAGTAGGAGGTCCTTCTCATCAAGTCTGATGAGAAGAAATCTGCAGAATCTCTTTCCCCAGAAGATCGCATGAGCAACAAGGAGTTTCAATGCAAGGTCAGAACTGAATTCACACAACACAAAACTCAAACAAATTCAAAACAAAACGAAAATTCATTTGTACTCGCACAAATTAAGAACACAAATAACAAATAAATCGAGAGCAGTAAAAATCAACAGTACATCAAAATCAAGTTCAAATGCAAATCAAAACGAAAAGGAATAAAGAAGATTGCAGAAACGAACCGAGGCATATTGCTCACTACGAGATCCATCGCAACAGAAATTGAGATTAGAGCTTGGAATCGAACCGGAACCAAAACAAGAGCTTCGTCTACCTATCGTCAAAAACCAGAGCTTCGAGACTAGCGAACCAAAACCAGAGCTTCGTCCACCTATCGCCAAGAACCAAAGCTTCGAGCCCAACGCTTCGTCCACCTGTCGCAATAGAACCAGAGCTTCAAGCTCGAGCCGAAGTTTCTCTCTCATCAAAATTCAAATATGAGAGAGTGAGGGGCGTAACAGATCTCGCATGGGTATTATTGTCATACAAAATATGTCATAGTGGTCCATATTTTGTTAGTGGGAATATATCCTACGACTCTATAGGATTGATGGGAATATTGAAATCTTATTTTGTTGATGGGAAAAAAATCTCTAAAATTAGGGGTAGTGAGCATTTTCCCTTTGAATTATTCAAAGATAATAGAAAGACAAATTTAAATCTGCAAAATATTCATTTCATACAACTTAAATAAGTCCTTTTCATACCCAGACAAGAGAAGACCAACATACTTGTTGAGATCAACATGTCGAGTCTTCTCAGGCATATATGAAGTCTAAAAAGTCGTCCACATCCAGAATGTCTAAATGTCTGACCGCTCTATTTCACATGATAGCAAAGCTGGGGTTGTTGTCCTACGTCTATGAGTTAAAAAGTTAAAAGCATCAGCCATATCCAGCAGCAGGACCTTAGCAGAAGAACATGGAGCCCTGGACCTTGTCATGAAGCCTAGGGAGCTCTGGAACTGGGATGCTCTCTGATGTTGTGACACTACCTTTGGCTGATGAAGTTTCTGAGAGATCTTCAAACTTCATAAACTGCCCCACTTGTGCTGCAGCAAGGTGCGCATAGCATATGGGTGCCACTGGAAAAAACATGGTTGTAAGAATTAGCAAGATGGAAAAGTCATGCTCCATACCAAGATTTTAAGGCAATAGAAGATTGAGAGCACAAGCGTGTCTCACTTACCAATGGATATTGCTGTACAGCTCCTTTGGTACCTGAAATGTGTTACAAGAAAATATTTGGATGAGTTCAATTGACAGGTAATTCAAGATGAGTAACATGGAAAGTGATCGGAAGTGAAAAACTTACACATAAGAAAGGGAGTGAATCAGATTCTGCAAGTCATCAGGGGAAAAGCCAATCTCATCAAGCAAGACATGATAGTGCGCTGGCCTTGAAGTCCCCTGGTTATAGGAAGCAAAGCAAAAGAAAAGGATGAATAAGGAACAGTACACAATTCTGCTGCAGTGGCATAGTACTAGTAAATAAATTTCAGGAGTAACAAATTTTCCAACCAACATTTGTCCCATCAGTGTCTTTTTTGAAAAATTATTTTTAGTAAGAGTTACACACTACTGCACAGTCAGAATTCTGCCAGAGGTATTATAATTATTTTTTAACATGGGTTGGGGAAAGACGGACTTACAATCATGCCAGCCTGAGAACACATGTAGAAATCATAGATCCTTGGATGCACGATTTTTGTGTCAACAACTGTCCCTGGAAGAAGATGAAAGAGAGAGATCAAACGAACTGGATAAATGATATAAATAACTGGAACAAAAACTAGAAAGCAGCATACCTGGTGGAACATTATCGGGGCTATTAGATTGGAATAGCTTTGTGTGATGATTCTTCTGAGCTATAATGAGAGTGAACTTTGGAACATTTTCCTCCCCAAGGTGCTGGTAAGCCTGAAATAATAACAATTGATTATCTCAGTGTTAGGAAGCACACAAGCAAAGCCACAGTGCATCAAATACTGTATATTAAGAGAATTAATATAGTTATTGTCTCCTTTAGAGGGTAGAAAAACTTTACTTGGTTCATGTGAAATTAAGTGGTGACATTACAGAGAAACATTGACACATTTGTCCTTCAAAACAATGATTACTTTTTTTTCTGAATAATCAAATCAATGATTACAATCAAGCATTTTTGACACATTGAGTTGCAGACAAACCTTTACAATTTGATCCAGCTCGATGTTCAAAACTTGATTAAACTGTGATTCACTGACTCCATCCCTATAATAAGGCAATTAAACAAGGTTTTAAAAACTACCAGCAAGAATATAAGGACCAAATGATGCAGTGATGCAAAAACAAATAATTCCTTATAACTGTTTACACTTTCTGCTTGGATAAGTTGGCTGAGAGGAATAAGAAAACCTAAGCAAATAGTAATTGATAATTAGAATAAAGAATCTATATACAAAAATAATACATCCAACTGACGATAGTTCCTGTTAAAGTAAAATGGATTGGATAAAACAGCATGGATACACATCCTTTTGTAAAAAGATAAATGAAAATGGCTACAATTTTGTAACAGATCAAAGGCCACCCTATTTCTTTCTCCAGAACCATTTGCTGGAAATGACATAGTAATTATACACGTACCGTACATGATTAAAAAAAATTATAAACTTACAATTTACACTATAAAATGAATTAACCTCCATTCAAAAAAAAAAATGAATCAACTTTACTGCAGTACACTCTTACCACTTTGCCATTCCATAACTACTCTTACCCAGACAAAAAAATTCCAGAAATAATTCTATAATAGCGCCAGTTCATAGTCCTAGAAAATTCTATATTAAAGCAGTTCAAAAGAGTTATTAGAGTGATTTAGTATTTAACATGAAAGGTACTGTTAGATTATTATTATTATGCCTAAATTTGGGTTTCCCTTTGAAGGATGCCACTAATTATGAATCAAAACATGATGATAAGACAATCTTGTATACCTGAAAACAATAATCTGAGTTGGTTTGCGTCCTTGGCTTGTCTTATAGAAGTCCAGAAGAAGTTCCCTGCAGCACACAGAAGTTACCACATCAAGCATAATATTGGAATTAATCAAATTAATAGAGTTTGTTAATTACACAACCACTTGCAAAAGATTTGGGAGACTTTTGAAAGATAACAGAGATTGAAAACATACATTGTATGCCTAAACCTGATATGTACTGCTACAGATACTAAAGTTTCAATACCTGATAATACCATCATCATCTCCATTTGGAAGTGGCTTGTATAGACCATCAATCATCTCCACCTTAGGAGATTGTGTTCTAACAGCTGCTCTGTACCTTGATATAAGAGGCCAATTACGAGAGCCAACAACCTGAAGCCTCCAACAGAACATCAATATTAATACCATGCACCAATTGGTAGATAAGCATATACGGGAAAAAAAATTAACAAGAAAAAAATAGAAGTAGAATCATAAGTACCGCAGCAACTGAAGGAACATCTGATCGTCCGGGAGAACCATGCGAGACATCCATCCCCAAAATCATTGTAGGAGTATCTTTTATAAGCGGAACACGTGAGCAGTGCTCCAGAGCCAACAGAGAATTTATTCCTCCAAGCTATAAGAGTAAACAGACAAAGAGATCAATATATTATGTGTCTAATTCAAAACATGGATATGTTGGTTTCATGCTTTAGTTTAAATCTTGCCTTAGTGTTGATTTTCATTAGGACATTAGTCAGGTATGGATCGCTCAGCTTGGGTGGAGAAATACATTGTGTTGGAATCCCAAAGTCTACCAGAGCTTTTTTCTTCCAAGGCCCTAAACAATGAAAAAGAGTAAAAGACCATAAACTGATATATGAATATATGATCAAAGTCCGAAAGTCTTTGTTAAATTATAGATAACAAAGGCCATACCATAGATATCGGAACCTTTCTTTGGTATGACACAGAGAATGAACTCAGGTGGTTCTTGGAGCTTAGCCTGAATCTGTTCAAACATCTTGTCGACTCTTGCAACAGGTCCTAGTCTTTCAGCTCGCGGATCTTCCTCGATAAGAGTTTTGGGGCGCTCCATATGCTGTACAGATGACATTAACATCAATCTCAAAGACAGTGTAACCTAACATAGTGCTAGAGAGAGAGAGAGAGAGAGAGAGAGAGAGAATGAGTTCAAAGAAAGTAAGATTAGTGTATGGTTTTACTTACAATTCCAGTCTTCTTCCCGACATTGATAAGCTCCCGAGAGATTTGACTAATGTCACAGCGTCCAGAGAAGTTGACAACTAGCCAAGAGTCAATACGTCTAGGATCCAAAAATGACTGGGACAATGAGGACAACCAGGTAAGGAACGTTAGTCCAAGTTGCGGTGATGAAGGAGCAAAACCTTGTAAATGACACATGTTTATAAGGTGGAGAAACAATACCTTTCCTTTGAAGTTCCACCGTCCCTTAAAGGGCATCATGTCCTCACTGTTACCTACCTTTAACTGTTCATCAGGAGAGATTACATTAGGAAGTAGTTAAAGTTAAATTAACTGAAGATGACTCTCTCTTATGTTTACCTTTGGAGTCTCAAGAATGCGGCCGTCCATTTGAATCAGTTGCTTCTCTATAAATATACCACATTCAGCAAGGACAGGATCTTCATCATATTTGTAATTTCGTAAAGCCTGCAATTTTAAATGATCAAGAAGATTATTGCAACATACAACAGAAAAAGGAGCACTTTGGTTACATGGAAAACTTACATCAGTCACACTTTTTATTCTCTCCAGAGGCTTCTGCCTTGATTTTTCCACTAAGGACACTCTCTGCAGTGAAGACAATGCTTTCGTATACCTTTGTAGTGAAATAAGTGAACATAGCTAAAACCACAAGACAAGAGGGGGAACAAAAAATTAGAAATCTCAGATAGAGGGGTTCCAAAGATATAGACTAACACCATATATATGAGCATAACAAATGTGCAGACCTCAATTGGAACATATGTGGGCCTCTTTGGCTTGCCAACATCAAGGCATGGCATGTCTTTTGAATAAGTGAGCTCTATGCCACAGTGTTTGACGAAATATTCATACACTGAAATCTCCACATTCTCCTCCTCATTCGTGCCATCATGACTCCTTAACTTCAGAGTAAAACTTCAGGAAAACAGAAGCAAATTAGCTTTGCAACAAGAAAACCAACAAGGATATTATTATTAGAAAATAGGCGCTTACTACTGATTATAGCAGGTCTTCTCGCTCAACCCAGAGATTTTGTACTCCATGTTACGGTGTCTCGTTGTAACCCTCATATTTTTCAGCATTCTTTTGGCCTGTGTGCAGAATCTTTAGGGACTAAAGTTGATGCTGCATATGAAGCTTAAGGAAGGGATTTAGCATTTCTTACCTTTACCCAGTCAATGTAGCGGGGTTCTCGCACACCCTGGTTGGTTAACAGAAAATCAATAACAGGTCCAGGCGTTACAATCATTGTTGTAGATACATCTGCACAAAGAAATGGAAGCAGCTTTACCAAAAAAAAAAAACAAGTGACAACAGTTGTAGCAGGTCTTAAAAATCAGAAAACAACAAAATATCATACCCATATTCAAGGACAAGCCGCCCTGAGTTGGACGGAAACTGGAATGAAATCCCCGGACACCAGTCACACCTCCTCCAATCTCAACAAAGCTCCTGGAGTCATCATGGAAGAATGACTGTCGTACTAGAAGGCATCCCCTGTGCATGAAAAATGCATTGACCACAGTTAAAGAAACTTTTTTTTTTTTGAGAAAGCAGTTAAAGAAACTTAAAGCACACAAGCTAGTGTACATTTCAATAACAAAAATGCAGCCAATATATACATCTTAGCTGCTTTCTGCCGTAGAATAATATCAAGCACTCTCAATGTATCCTGAGTGTTGTCTACTTCAGCTCCTTGAAGGGCAAGAGCAATTGATTTGAGAGGTATTTTGGCAGCATAACTTATCTCTACATTGAAAGATTTAGAGCGATTGGAACAGCGTTTCATTCTTTTTTCAGTCTCACCAGACTTCCCGTTTTCACTGCTACATAACAATAAACAACAATTGAAAAAACCAAAAGAAGGAATAAACTAAAGAACCATTACAAACACAACTGACTACCTCTTTGCAAATGACTCCTCCAGAACAACAGTGAACTCAAACTTGTTTTGTGGGAGAGGACCGACTGTGTACAAAGCTTTCTCCCCATCATATGCAAACTTTTTACCTCCAAACTCTGAAGAGTATGTTTGATAGAGCTTCTCCACCAGCTTTCTCCCAATTCTCATGCCTTCAACAGGCCTGTTATCTTCATAAGTTATCAGAACCTGCAAAATATAGTAGGACATTGGTACCAAGTCAAATGAAAATTTAGAGTAAACATCCATAAAAAGTGTAGGATAAGGTAAACATACACAGTACTGGTAAAACACAGCATCTGGATTCTTCACAGAAACTTTGAAGTGGTTAGTGCTCAATTGTATGCGGCGCCCTGTAGTTCCACCCCCACGTGGCCTAACCATAATAGAGTGCTTAGGAGGAGCCAGAGCTACGACTTCCGGCTTCCCATTGGGTGGTACGACAGGAGGCGGCGGAGGCAAATCCTCCATCTTGAAAAATATGACCTACCAGAAAATGATAATGAATATTTGTGAGCGAACAATGGACTAATTTCCATCCTCACTGAAACCACTTAGAAGCAAATAGACTAATAAATATACAGTTGCATACCAAAAGCCACCAGAATGTCAGAAAGGACAAACATTTGATAATTCGATAAATGATCAAGTCCTTATATAGTTAGATCACAGAAATGATCTTTGCATGCATAATAAATGGTAAAGCTGCTCAAATTTTGTAACACAAGGAGTTATTCAATTAGAACCAAACAGGACCAGAATCAAGAACAGTGGTAGTAGACTAGTTTAAATGTATAAGACCAGAGCAACAAAACAAGCAAGCTAACTCAAACATCATATCACATACACAGTCAGACTTGGAAATTGAAGAACATAATAGATGAACCATACAAACCCAGAGTGAATAGATTTTGGTAAATGGAGTAAAAGCAGATTCAAACATTTAAAAACGTTATACACATTCTCAATTCTCAACCATAAACCACAAACTAGTCATACATTTGGCATCAAATATTACACCATATTTGAAAATAACAAGAGAAACAAGCCAGGTGCTCAGATATCAAATTTGAACTACTCAAACACCAAACTGAAAATCACATCGTTTTCTTGCCATGCAGAGCTAGAAAAGCAAAGATTGAGTAAGAACGGTACCGTCAATGAACAAGAAAAAAGATTGGGCTAGAGTTCTTGGGCCTTTTGAGATGAGAGAGAAGGGAGCTGAAGGGGAAGAGAGAGAGAGAGCGAGAGGGGGAGAGAGAGAGTTAGAAAAGAGTTTACGTTTCCTGTAGAAAGTTCTGTTTTATTTTGGGTTCAGTGAGAGGGGCAAAGGGAGGGAAAGAGGCCCTTCTTAGTAAAACTCTTAACAAAATTTTCAACCACACAATGTAATTTGATCAAACACAAGGACCAAAAATAACAAAATTGCACATTTTTCAAAAAAGTTTAAACCACAATATGTAATTTCATCAAAATACAAGGACTAAAAGATAACAAAGTTTCACATTTCTCAAAAAGAATATGTATGTGTTTTGGGTTTATTCTCCGACAGTAACGTAGTAACAAAGCTGTATTATTAAACATTATGATATGTAATCGTGTTACATATATACTGTTTTTTTTATTATGTCACCGTTGTGACAAAGCAAATAGAGTTGTTATTAGAGCAATACTCTTTACTCGTTGGTGTATGTTAAAATACATATACTTTGTAGAAATTCTCGATATTATTTCAGGACTTCTAAATACTTACCGTAATAAGAGGTTTAGGCTTCATGTCCCTTCTTGTACTCGACAATTTTATTAATGAAGCCTTAAGGGCAATCATACCAGCTCTTTATTAAAAATAAAAAATAAAAAAGTACAAAAGAATTTGAATATTGTTGTTGTTTTCATCTCATAGCTACTTCTGTTTTATTTAACATCTCATAACATGTGAACTTCATTAACGTTGTCTGTCTTTAACACATCAAAAACTTTAAAAAAGGGAGAGCAGCCCTCTCGTTGAAACCTTAAAGAAAGCAACCCTCTCAAACCCTAATGAAGCTGCGATCAACTTCCCTCTCTCTCACCCATCATTGCCATCATGTCGTCCATTGACACCGTCACAAAGTCCTTCGCTACCTCCTTTACTTTGGTCGACGGCAGAAAAGCGCCGGATTTGGGGAAGATTGGAAGAGGTCTTGTGAGACGTTCATCCGAGTCTTTTCTTCTTGCTAAGCCACTCACACGTCTTGTGGTGGCCGGATCCAGAAGATTTCAAGTTGCACTTTGCCCGTGCTTGGGTGGTGCAGCAGAATTTTCAAATTCAGGAGAGGGGTGACCCCTTCCTCGTCTCCTTCGAATCTATGAAGGATCAAGCAAAGGTTCTGAAGGGTGGCGCTTGGTGCTTTGACCGCGCACCGATTTTTCTTGAGGAGTATGATGGGATTACTCCTATGGCCGACGTTCCTCTTCGTCATGTGAGGATGTGGGTGAGTTACCTTGGTACGAGGAGCCTGATAACCTTCGTTTGATTGGTAACATGCTTGGAGGATACTTGAATTATGATCGTACTAATTTTCAAAAGGGAGTGATGAAGATTTTGTTTACCCACAACGTTTCTTTTGGTGAGGCAGGTTTATCTTGATCTAAGGGTGGAGCCGATGTTGAAGTTTAATTTTTTTACATCTTCTGGGTAGATGCTCTGTCTACAATATGATCACACATGCTGGTGAAAAGTGTGATGGAACTCAGACTGTATTGGGTACATCCAGAGGCATTAATTTTGGTGTGCAACCAAAACCAATTTTTGCCTTTTCTGCAAAGCTCTCCACTAGTTTGGCTATCAATCCAGCACCGGTGGTTTCCTCGTCTTCAGCAATGAAGAGAAAGCATGTGGTACGTCGTCTGGAGTGTACTAAAGCATCAGGGATATTGATGAATTTGATCTTCGACTTATGGGCTGTTCTTCGAGGTCTGGTAACTCTATCTTGAGAATAAGGTTGTCTCTGAATTGGAGACATCTCCTATTGTGTTGGAAGTTGTTGCTAAGAAGGATGTGGTGTTGTCTACTCCCTCAAAGAAACGTGAACATAGTGGGGGTTGTTCTCCCCCCCCTGAAGAAATTCAAAACTATTATGGGCGATAAGCTTCTCAAACTACAAGTTGATTCTTTGGGTTTGGTTAACACAGGAGGAAATGATGAGCTTCTTATGAACTTGAAGAAGAAGCTGGGTCGACCTTTGGGTAGCAGAAATAGGGTAAATCGGTCTACTAAGAAGACAGAGGTTCCTCTACGCATTAGCTACCCGGTTGCTGCCAAGGTGGGTGACAAGGCAAGCCCTAATGCCAAGGGCAAGGGCAAGACTTAGAATTCGGGTTGCCCTCAGCCCTAGCATCAGAGGTAGATTTACTACTTATTTCTTAAGCTTATTAAGTGTACACCAATAGAGGTCTTTGACATCTAATATTCTGTTTTGGGACTTAGGTAGTAAGTTTTGGTTTTGCTTTGGGCTCTTTTTGAGCATATGTGTAATCAGTAAAGGTACATGTCATGGTGTTTGTAAGCCTCCCTTAACATACTCTGTGGAGGACGACATTATGATGTAAGTGTCTTTTAGCTATTGATAAAACAATATAAGTTAAACTTTTTGTTGTTGGTATATATACCGCAAGCATAAGCAACGACCTCATAGACTGTTTTCCGACCGCGAAGGGCCCCGCCCCCGACATACTTCTAGTAAACCGACATCCAGGCTACCTCGCCATGGTGAAATATCATCCGTGCAACATCGGGAAGGTGCTTCTCCAAGCTCCACAAGAAGACACCATAATAATAGCTATGTATAGTTTGTCCCACATCGGAAACATAATGTGTGAGGGAACCTTCCTTAGTTATAAAAGGAAGGCTTCCCATATGTAGAAAGAATCTCTAACCGGCTAACTGAATCTCTCTCTAACTAGCCGGCTGACTGAATCTCTCTCTCTCCCGATCCCAAAGGCCTATTGGTCATGATAGTTGATTGTAAAGTGGACGTAGCCATGTCCTTCGATGGCATGGTGAACCACTATATGTCCTTGTCTCATGCCCATGTTGTTTATTGTTCATGTTCGTGTTCCACCGTGATTCTACATAGTCCCCGGGATTATGCAGAAACATTTGGCGCCGTTTGTGGGAATCAGTACAAAAAATCTTGTTGCTCTACCAGTAAGCTCATGCAAGCCTAAGCCATCTCGGGCCCAACCCATCAGGAGGCCATATGCAGGCCCATGCCACCAAGAGGGATGGCATGACCTGCTCAGGTCCTTTTATCATCGGGATGTTGCCAAGGCCAAACAACAAACTCCAACCACCGTCTCGGAGATGATTCAGAGAGACCCAAGGGTTCCTCTCCCGGTGGCGGCCTCCAATTTGTTCCAAATCGCCAGAGATCTTTGCCGGCAGCAGTAAGACCCATCCCGAACCCTTGTCCGCACAGTCCAAGGAGTGACCCGCCTGGGTTCCCAATCGGCAGCTAGCATCCGGGACCTTCCCGTCTTAATGGCAGTCGATGATCTTGATCACGATTTCATCAAGGTGCGGGTGTGCAGCCAGCTGTAACTCACCGGGATCTTTGACACCGCTCGGGACCGGCCTCATGAGCTCCCTCGGGTCAAGTTCGTCAGTCAAGGGCAAACGGATTCGCCGGGAGCCCGCTTTATCACGGTCGAGTTTGGTGCCAGACTCGATATCGAAATAACAAACCGGCAGTTTCTTTGCCTCCGGATAGCAGAGTCCATGTTCAGGCAAAGCAAGCTTATGCTCCCGGTTGGTCGGATTCATCAGGAGAGGGAGTTAATGTGGGAGTTGGGATCAGACTTGACCGAGGGACTGTGATCGGCATCGATCGACTTGGAGTGGGTCACTCGATCTGTTGGCATCATTCAACTGCATATGTGTTCGGTTGGGTGCCCACTGAAAAATTGCAATGGACACCCATCCGACAGCAGCACCACCTCTCCGGGTTCCGATCAACTTCATCCCGGAGTTCACGCAATCGCCGTAGTAAAGTCATGCCGGCCGGGAGCTCCACCAGTGACGATCTACTCCACCCGCTGCCCGGTCATCTTCTTCTCCCGGTGGTTCCTCTTCCGGGTTCGATGGCTCCACTCCCGGTGACCTTGCCTCAAGCCCGGCAGCAGCTAGCCTCCCGGTGACCTTGCGTCAGGCTCGGCAGCAGCTAGCCTCATGGTGACCTTGCCTCAAGCCCATTTAGCAGCTAGCCTTCCGTTCTCCGGCTAAGGAAAGAAGAGGAAGTCGGTCTCGACACCCGTGATTCTACTCTGGGCACCCAGCTCGGCAGCAGCTTTCGGGAGCCCGAAGGATGTCACCTTGAGGCTGTCAGCGGCTTTCTTTCGGGAAAGAAAGATAGTAGGCAGAAAGAAAAAAAAAGGGTAGGAAAGGAAGATGCAAAAAAAGAAAAAACAACTATGGACACCCGAAGCTATTTAATTCCTTGGTCACGAGTGGGATATGCAGCAGTAGTGTGAACAGCCGATAATTACTCATCGGATCTCGGTGGCTTCAAAAAAAAAAAAAAAGGGAGGAAAGAAAGAAGCAAAGGAGAGAGAAACCTATACAACACGGGTAAGGCAACATGATTCTATGTTACGGGATTCTAACATGAAGGTGTCCACACTACTGAACCCTCCTCTAAGTGCACCCATTCAACAGCTTCTACAAAGATAAGTCCTTCGTTTTATTATCTTTTGTCGAAAGTTCAAAGCATGTTTCACGTATAAGTTTGTGAACGTATGCATGCTCGTGATGATACTATGGTATCTGATACGAGTTTAGGGAAGTATGCATGCAGGTTATGGCATCCTACTAGTATAACACCAATACGGCACATATATCTTTATTTATGTGTTATTGACATTTGACCGAGAGGTTGGCATTCGACCGAGAGGCATAAGACGAGAGATTGGCATTCGACCGAAATAGGCATTCGACCGAGAGGCATAAGTGATTGACCGAAAGGCATAAATTATTAAAATCCCGAGTAACACCAAGCGGGATAAGTGATCGATCGAAAGACATAAGTTTTATATCATCCCTTTAAAAACGGAGCAAGTGGCTTGATAAACCACAGACGGCATTAACACCCCGTCACTCGAGTAGAAATACAGGATATGGAAAGGGCTCGCTACCTTTGTCCATGGGAAAGTGCAACACCCGGATGACCGTAAAAGGGGAACCAACGGTACCTTGCCATTGGAAACGTGAAAACACCTCGTCTGGCCGAATAAGTTTTGAGGCCGGGGGTCGGGAGGGACATTTTTTGTCTTATTGGCGGACTTAAAGGTTACGATATATATCAAGAAAAGTAAGACCCAGAATAAGCAAGTAAAGACAACACCCGAGTAATACCCATGTGTAAAAAGGAGCAAGACCAATGCATCAAAAGTAGAGAATATCAACAAGCAAGACCCGAGAATCACATTAAGAACTACCCACCTGAGTACCAAATTCATCGGCAATTTAACAAAAAAGAAAGCAGCACCGGGGATAACACTTGTGTCAAAAATGGAAAAACACTCGAGCAAGACTTAGGGGGACATAGTGAATTTTGTCACTCCCTTCAAAAAGAGAAGAAAATTGTGAGAAAGGGGGAGAGGGAAATAATTCCGAGTAAGAGAACCTTCTTCCTTAGAGAGTTAGGGGGCCAGGGGGTGTATGCCGTTACTCGGTCGTTATTTATGCTTGGCGGCATACAATTTATTTGTAACTCTCCAAGTAAGATGGTCCTCTTACTCGGGAGTTGGGGGGACATGTTGTTGGTATATATACCGCAAGCATAAGCAACGACCTCATATATTGTTTTCCGGCCGCGAAGGGCCCCGCCCCCGACATACTTCCTGTAGACCGACATCCAGGCTACCTCGCCATGGTGAAATATCATCCATGCCACATTGGGAAGGTGCTTCTCCAAGCTCCACAAGAAGGCACCATAATAATAGTTATGTATAGTTTGTCCCACATCGGAAACATAATGTGTGAGAGAACCTTCCTTAGTTATATATAAAAGGAAGGCTTCTCATATATAGAAAGGATCTCTAGCCGGCTGACTGAATCTCTCTCTAACTAGCCCGACTAACTGAATCTCTCTCTCCCGATCCTAAAGGTCTATTGGCCATGATAGTTGATTATAAAGTGGACGTAGCCATGTCCTCCGATGGCATGGTGAACCACTATATGTCCTTGTCTCGTGCCCATGTTGTTTATTGTTCATATTCGTATTCCACCGTGATTCTACATAGTCCCCTGGATTATGCAGAAACACTTTTCAAAAAAAAACATCAAAAACTTTATATACTTATTTTTGTTTTATTTTCAAAAGACAGACTATTGTATCTTCTGTTGTTATGTATCGATTAATTGTTATGTTCAAATTAGTTTTTTGAGCAATGAAATGTTGCTCCTTCTAATGAAAGCTGAAAAGAACCGGTCAACTACTCTATCAAAAATAAGAAAAGTAATGACTAATAATTATGCAAACATCACAACTATATGGTCCAAAAGAAATGGGTACAACGAGTGGTGGAGGGAGAAAAATTTACATGTGGGGGCAAAAAAAAAATTACCAAACACTTATTGATTAATTGTGGTAAAAATGAATACTTTTTTACTTTAATATGTGGCTATAGTTCTGCCAGAACATCATAGGTTCTCTAACTTTAGGTTAAGTCATCGGGCTGCAAAGGCTAGGGATATTTTCTTCAGGTACAAAATAGTGGAGTTTCACCACTTTTTTCAGCTAGTGGGGGTGAATTGTATGTTCTTGTGGGGCACAAATGCATTATGTGAGCGCTTGTTAATATTTTATTGGGGGCATACCATTGGGTACAACTCTTTGCAAAAAATGTCAATCTCCAAGAGGCCAAAATCTCTTTTAATCTCAGACTTACCATGTAGTAAGAAAACTTGAAAGTGCTATTAAAATATCGGTATTGGTGTATCTATAGGTACCTTAAAAAAATGAGATATCAGATATATTAGGGATATTCGAAAAAAAAAAATATCAGTATTTTGAGAAATTTTTTTTTTCTCAAATATTTAATTTATTACATTTACATATAAATATTATAAACATCAACATCTACATCTAGAATAAAAATCTAGGTGGTTGAAAAAACGCATCCTGGTCCACAAAAGTACATCGGAGATAAATTAATTTTTTTTACATATATTTTCTTTAATATATCGTAAATTTCTTAAATATCGGAGATATTTAACGGTATCTGAGAAATATCGGAGATACGGTAGAAGATAAGATATTTATCCATATATATATATCGATCATTAAAAAAATATTGAGAGATATATCAGATATATTACAGAGATTTTAATCCTTTGGATACAATAATTCATTGAAGACTGGGGTCCAGGATTAGAGGAGCAGTTCGGTAATTTTGGAAGGTAAATGAGACAAGTAGCAATGGACCAATGGCAGAATAGTACAATGCCTTTGTTGGTAATCAGAGCTTCTGTTTTTTTTTGGGTACAATTGCCACCATCTCCTGCAGTGGCACACAGGCAGTCACCCATTTGGTCTCTGTATATTGCAATCAACTGTTGGGTAATATATGCATCCTTCAACTTTCTCCATTATGTGAGGGACACGAACGAAGACAACTAGACAAGTATTTTTGACTCTGTTCTCTTCCTCATTATTCCACATTTTTCATAAACCAACAACCAAATAGGCCACAAGAAGAGCCAACATTACAACCAACAGGCAACCAGTTTCAAATAGGTTTACTTGTTAGAGCACAAGAGCCATACAACAAACGCGTACCTCATTTACTAATTACCAGTAGTGGCATTGGTATAGTTCAATTTCATAGTAGCTCTTCAGCTAGAACTATACCAAAGAAAGCAAGAATATCATTAAGTAAACAAATTCAGGAAAATTTCATATTGGTAAATCCGTCGAAAACTCTAAACTTTAGACAAAATTCCCCAAATGACAGGCAAGTAGGGTTCCATACAACTTGAGTTCTTGTCAACCCAGAACAAGGGAGACAAATATCATTGTTGAGACAAGCTATACCTCACGACTCTGCTGGGACATATAAAAGCCTCAAAATTTGTCCACAACAAGACCAAGAGGTTTGCTCATCTATTATGTATGCCTATATCTCTCTCTACCCCATATACAAGCAAAGATGGGGGTTGTCAATCCTACATTAGATTATTATTCCTATACCTCCAAAGGGTATATATATAGAGTCGAAAAGCTGATAGCAGTAGCCATATTCACAAAGAGAGGTAGCAGCTAGAATCAGGGAGACCTCAGCAGAAGAACATGGAGCCCTGGACCTTCTCATGGAGCCTAGGGAGCTCTTGAACTGGGATGCTCTCTGATGAAGTGATACTGCCCTTCCCCGATGAGGTGTCTGAGAGATCTTCAAACTTCATGAACTGCCCCACTTGTGCTGCAGCAAGGTGAGCATAGCATACGGGCGCCACTGGAAAATGGTTGCTAGAAGTTAGTGAGATGGAAGCAAAAGGCTTTACAGGTAGAACAGAAGGACTATGAAAGCAAAAGAGAAAGGGGATTTAAATGCTTACCAATAGAGATTGCAGTTGTACTCCTCTGGTACCTGAAATATGTACAAGAAAATTTAGATAAATCAATTGAAAGGTTAGTCAAACTAAGTCCAAAGTAAAGTGACTGAGAATTAAAAGCTTACACATAAGAAAGGGAGTGAATCAGGTTTTGCAAGTCATCAGGGGAAAAACCAATCTCATCAAGCAAGACATGATAGTGAGCTGGCCTGGAAGTTCCCTGTTTAAAAACGCAGAGCAAAAGATCAGATCGATACTTGAAGGGACATTAGAAATTTCAGTAAGGCGAAGCAAAAGATAAATAATCTCTTCCAGGATAACCAATTTTCAACCAACCGTTATCCCTTGAGGGTTAATTATAGAAAATTTTGATGGCAAGACTGATAGCTCTTTCACCACCAGCTGCTTGTTAGTTTCTTATGACGCATTAAGCAGAGTCCTTTACGATTTTATTTTAAAACAGTATAAAGTGCATAGTCTGTAGCTACAGCATAGGTACTCGTAAGTTACTTTCTATAAGGTTGGGGAAGGAAGGACTTACAATCATGCCTGCCTGAGCACACATGTAGAAATCATAATTCCTTGGATGCACAATTTTGGTATCAACAACAGTCCCTGGAGAGAGAAATAGAGAGATTTTAAGACAACTGGATAAATGATGAAGGAAACTGAATAGAAAACCAGAAAGTAGAAGACCTGGTGGAACATTATCAGGTGAATTAGTTTGGAATAGCTTTGTGTGATGATTCTTCTGAGCCACAATCACAGTAAACTTTGGAATATTAGCCTCCCCCAGATGCTGGTAAGCCTGCCATAACAAAAATTGACCACTTCAATGTTGAGAAAAAGAAACGAGCAAAATTCCACACCTCTGATAGCAGGTGTCAAGGGCCAAGCCAGAGTTCATCAGATACAATAGATTAACAAAATAACAATAGTTATTTTGGACATTTCTTGATAAAGGGCTTTACTTTGTATATTTAAGGGCGCCATATATGTAATTGGTAAATTACAAGTGCAAATGTGGATGGGGCTCTTTAAATCAGTAACCATCTTTAGAATCAAAGATTAAATTCAAGGCATTGCGAAACATTGAATTGCAGGACATACCTTTACGATCTGATCCAGCTCAATGTTCAGGACTTGATTAAACTGTGATTCACTTACGCCATCTCTGAAATATATAAAAATTAAAAAAAAAAACTTTAAATAATTTGGAAAAGACAAAATCTTTACAAATACCAAATATAGTGCAGAAATAATATGTTTTCATATGCCAATGCTTCAAACAAATAAGGTACTCAAGAAAGACTGCTATTTTTGAGCTTCAAGATTATTTTTTTCAATTCTTTTTTGTCCCAAGGGAGCAACAAAGCAAAACAAACAAAGCTATTGGCCGAACATTAGGCCTAGCAGAGGATCTTCTAAATCTAAACTCTAAAGATTTCTGAAATTAAAAGTAAACAAGATCCTGAGGAAAAGAAAGCCTGAGCAAATATAAAAACTTTCAAATTTGATAATACACTCCTACAAGATTTTACAGGCATAAATCATGCAACATACAGCATTCCTACTTCTAAATCAGATAAAACAGGACAAATATACCAGAGACACCTCCTAATAAGGTATCCCATTTAGGGTCAAGGGATGGGGAAATGCCAAGTTTCCTTGAATCAAAATACCACTGTGATGAAATAGAAGCAACACACAAATACCTAATTAATTGCTTCAAATGATAATTTTACACTGTAACATGAATTAACTAAATGTGATCACTATTAATGCTATGCAGTATTTTAAGTATAACTGCTACATTTGGCTACAAACTTACAATCCCCAAAGACAGCAAAACAAAATTCCAGAAAATTTTCAAATAGCAAATTTTCCCAAACGTCATTACAGAGCTAATGAGCAACTGCAAGAATATGGATGTTTCAGATTTCCCGGTTTCTCTTTTGAGAGACCAAAACATGTTTCTATTATACCAACAAAATCTTGTGATACCTGAATACAATAATCTGCGTTGGTTTGCGTCCATTGCTTGTCTTAAAGAAGTCGACAAGAAGTTCCCTGCAACAATTTCAAGCATTTAGCCAGTATACTAGAATTGGTACTTTAAACTAAATGAACTTCTCAAAATTTTATTTTTTAACTAATTACATCACAATGCATTAAAAAAAATGCAGTTGAATCTCATTAAAGTCTACATGAATCTAAAGTTGTAACCCACAACTTTCGGTCCACAATAAGAAAAAGCAAAAACTCCATGTGATAGATTGGGGTGTGAAGACTTTTGAATACTCTTAGTGGGTTCCATATTGGACATTTCTTTTCTTAACACAGTCTGTATGTTAAAGCAAAGTCTAAAGGTACAGGTTATCAAATTTCATTTTTCAATACCTGATAATACCATCATCTTTTCCATTTGCCAGTGGCTTATACAGAGCATCAATCATTTCCACCTTAGGGGATTGTGTTCTAACTGCTGCTCTGTACCTTGAAATAAGTGGCCAACTCCGAGAGCCAACAACCTGAAATCTCCAACAGCACCACAGTATTAATACCATGCACCAATTGGTGGATAAGTCATACAGCAAAAAAGAAAAAAGAGAAAGAAAAAAAAGAAGAAGTAGCATTGTAAGTACCGCAGCAACAGAAGGAACATCTGATCGGCCAGGAGAACCATGAGACACATCCATTCCCAGAATCATTGTAGGAGTATCTTTTATCAGAGGGACACGTGAGGAGTGCTCAAGTGCCAACAAAGAATTTATTCCTCCAAGCTATGAAGGTAAACATATATTGGAAAAAGTAGAGATATAAGGTAAACAGACAGAACAAATCAATAGAGTCCGCAAATTGGAAAAAGTAGAGATATAGGTATCAAGAATTAGTTCTTGCCTTGGAATTGATTTTCAGAAGCAAATTCGTAAGGTACTGATCATTAACCTTTGAAGGGGAAATGCACTGTGTAACAATTCCGAAGTCACTGAGAGTCCTTTTCTTCCAAGGCCCTGTAACATGTAGAATCATAAAGTGACTTAGAATTATTATATGATCATATCAATGTATAGTTGATGCCACTGTAAATAAGAAAAGAAAACCATACCATAGATATCTGAGTTTTTCTTTTCTGGTAGAACACAAAGAATAAAGTCAGGTGGACTTGGAAGCTTAGTTTGAATCTGTTCAAACATCTTTTCAACTCTTACAACAGGGCTTTGTCTTCTACACTGTGGTTCTTCCTCAAGCAGCGTAAAGGGACGCTCAATAAGCTGCAGAGCGAGAGAGAAGGGAGATCAAAAGCAGTACATTCGAGACAATTAATATTAGATTTCAAATATGATGTAACCCACAATGCCTTTTTTCCTTCCACAGTTGATAAGGTCCCTCGAGATTTGGCTGGTATCACACCGTGCAGAGAAGTTGACAACAATCCAGCGGTCAATGCGAGTGGGGTTCAAAAGTGTCTGGAAGAATAAAGATTAAGATCACCATTAATGCTCAAGTAGCTACAATCACATTTCTAAGCTAACTGATAGATGACTTATATAAGCTCAACAATACCTTGTTGTTGAAGTTCCATCGTCCCTTGAAAGGGGTGCAATCCTCACTGTTACCTACCTTTAACTGTTCATCAAATAACAAATGTATTACAAAGAGGACTGGTGAATAGAAAGAGGACATGTTATTTATACGTTTTCTCTCTACAGACTATATACTATGCAACATTTTCCTTTTTACCTTTGGAGTATCAAGAACGCGTCCTTCAAACTGAGTCAATTGCTTCTCTATTGAGATACCGCATGTAGTAAGCACAGGATCACTATCATATTGATATTTGCATACAGCCTGGAATATAAAATCAGAAATAAGATACATGTAACTTAAAAATAATGAAGCAGAAGCAATTCGGTTACAGGACAAACTTACATCAGTCACAGTTCGTATTCTATCCTGAGGCTTCTGCCTTGACTTTTCAACTAAGGATGCCCTCTGCTGTGAAGATAATGCTTTTGTATACCGTTGTAATGAAACAAGCGCACAGAGCTAAACACAGCATGGTGAAAGGAAGGGACAACAAATTAGAACTTTTAAGACAAGATTTCCAGATATATAGACTAATAAAAGCACCACATAATAAGCACAAGCAGTTTGCAGACCTCCACAGGCAGATAGTTGGGCCTTTTTGGTTTGCCAACATCAAGGCATGGCAGGTATTGGGAGTATGTGAGCTCAATGCCACAGTGTTTGCTGAAGTACTCAAACACAGTAATGTCTGCAGTCTCCCCTTCACTTGCACCATCACCAGTTTTTAATTTCATAGGAAAGCTAGAGGAAAACAAGAACAAATGAGAAACTTTTGAGGTAGTAAACCATTGAAAGTAATCAGGAGTAAAACTATTTTAGGAAATTAGAACTTACCATTGCAGATTGCAGGGCTTCTCACTGATGCCTATTATTTTAAATTCCATGTTACGGTGTCTCGTCTTAATCCTCATGTTTTTCAGCATTCTCTTGGCCTGTAGGTTAACAGGAAATTAATTTTTTTGAGAGCAAAGTTTGCTGAAATCTGAACCTTAAGGAAAAGACTAAGCATTTTTTGTTATACCTTTACCCAGTCAATGTAGCGGGGTTCTCGCACACCCTGGTTGGCAATCAGAAAATCTATTACTGGTCCAGGGGTCAAGATCATTGTTGTAGATACATCTATAAAAGAAAGGGAAGCATAATTAGTATTAACATAGTGACAAAAGTAGAACCAGTATTAAAGATTATAAATACAACAAAATCTCATACCCATATTCAAGGACAAACCACCCTGAGTTGGACGGAAGCTGGAATGAAATCCCCGAACACCAATCACACCTGCTCCAACATCAGTAAAGTTCCTGGAGTCATCATGAAAGAATGACTGTCGTACTAGAAGGCATCCCCTGCACATGATTTTGGTCAGAGTTAGAGGAAGTAAGAGTTCACAAATATATGAGTACAGCTGAAAACCATAATGCAGTCAATACATATGTGAGAGAGAGGGGTGTACATGTTAGCTGCTTGCTGCCGTAGTATAATATCAAGCACTCTCAATGCATCCTGAGTATTGTCGACATTGGCTCCTTTGAGGGCAAGAGCAATTGACTTCAAAGGTATTTTGGCAGCATAACTTAACTCTACTGTGAAAGTTTTTGACTGAAGAGTTCGTCTTGACCTTTTTTCAGTCCCTTCACCGGGACTCACAGTTTCACTAACACACAAGAAGAGAACCATCCCAGTTAAGAAAATATATGGATCCTTTTACAAGCAATAAAAAAGAACGTTTAAAGCAACAACACAAAAAAAAGAGAACAATAGTAGGATAACCTCTTTGCAAATGTCTCCTCCAGCACAACCGTGAATTCAAGCTTGTTCTGTGGCAGGGGGCCAACCGTATACAGAGCTTTCTCCCCATCATACGCAAACTTTTTACCAGCTAGTTCGGAAGAATATGTTTGAAAAAGCCTGTCAACCAGTTTTCTTCCAATTCCCTTGCCTTCAACGGCTCTCTTGTCTTCAGCAGTAATATGAACCTGCAATAGAATGCCATTAGAATTGGTACTGAACACATTAAACTCCACAGAAGAAGAATCACATGAGATAGACATACAGAATACTGGAAGAACACAGCATCTGGAGCTTTCACTGTGACTTTGAAGTGGTTTGCGAGCAATTGTATGCGTCTCCCAGTTGTTCCAGTACCACGCCTAGTCATAATAAAATACTTGGGAGAAATCAGGACTTCTGGCTTCACATTGGGTGGAATTGGTGGAGGAGATAGCCGGACCAAATCTAGTTCCCCACCTGCCTTCCCAGCACTAGATACATCCACCATCCTTGAACTATACGAACTGCAAACCATTAACAAAGAAACATAAATAAAATTTGGCAAGGAAATCATACAGAATCAGCACATACACTGAGATTGTGAAACGATCAAGACTCATATAGTTTCATGCCACAAATTTCCTATTAAATCATTCAGTCATTCACCAATAATGGATCCTTATGAGGTTAGACTATAGATGTTATAGGACCATCTTGATATCACAGAACTACTCTCAATTGCTGTTATTTAATGCTAACCATGCAAAGCAGTGTATAGTTTTCATTAATGGAGTACCATCTCATTCTAAACCAGTCAAATCCATCTTAACCATACTATACTATATACACCATCTTCCAAATGTAAAGTATGAAACGAAGCACAAATATACCAAATTTAACCACAGGAGACAAGAAAAACTAACAATAAATGGAGTAATATCTCCTTTTAAACAAGTCACATTCATCTTAAGCATCCATATGTACCAAAGTTCCAAATGTAAAATATGAACAGAAGCATAAATCTACCAAATTTAACTACAGGAAACCAAAAAAACGAACAAGTATAGCTATTCATGAGAAACACAAGCAACAACCAACTATAGCACCAACAAAAACAAACAATCGATTCGCCAATATACTTTGTAAATTAGATAAAAGCCTAGAAAAAACACAAGCATAACAAAATACCAGCTCTTTCAGCTTCTCAAACAACAACAGAAGGGGATGAACCTTCATACAGCCATGAGAGCAAGTAAAAAAAAATCGAGGAAAAACACTAACAAATACACTACCTGTAAAAAACAGAAATAGATTATGCTTCTCAGCTTCTCCAGTATGAAATCCATACCAAAATCTAAGGCAAAGGAGAAGAATACGAGAAGCAAAATCACAGAAATGAAACGTAAAACAAATACACTATCTTTAAAACGAAACAGAAATGGATTATGCTTCTCAGCTTCACAGTATGAACTCCATACCAAAATCAAAAGCAAACGAGAAGCGAAATCACAGAAGCGAAACGAAAAACAAAGCTAAAACACGAAGCTAGCAACAAACAAGAAGCGCAATTCCGCTCGAGAAATGCGAGCGGTGCAGTCAAAGCTTCCGTTTGAGCAAGTGAGCACTAAGAACAGAGCATACAAAATCTCTAAATTCAATTCTGAGAAGCAAAAAGCAAGCAGAAAAGCGTAAACGAAAAACGAGAAATGCCGAGCTAGAGCGGCGAGTTCAGGTGAGAAATCGTACCGTCGGAGCTCGGGTACGGCGCTCCGGCTAGGGTTTGCGAGAGGCGGTGAGGACGAAGGTGAGCGAAAACGAAGAGTCTCTCTGGGAGAGAGAGAGAGAGAGAGCAATAGTGTGTGAAGGAATGAGTGTACGTGATGAAGAAGAATATTTGGTGCTGCTCTAGCTCTGCTGCTATTTATAATTTCCAAATTTCGTTGCGAATTTCTTTTTCTCTTTTAAAAGCGGATAATCAGCTGCTATTGATTTGATAGCGACGTCACATCAGGGCCGTACAAACGCGCGTACGATCACGCGCTGTGAGGATCTGCAGGAAGACTCGTCCGTAGAGGAGCGTTGGCTCACCCGTACAGAATTTCCTCGTGACGTTCGCCAATTGGCCCTCACAATTCAATCGAGAGGGGACTGAAAATCCGTTAAGACAAATGGGCAGAGGCCAAATATGGGTGTGTTTGTTAGAAAGTCTGAAGCATTGACCGAAAAAAAATAAAAAATTCAAATCCATGAGAGCTAAAACCCCATTCCCAATTCGAGGTGCGCACCGCGAAGAGCGATGAACATAAGACGAGCTCAGAGAGAGAGAGGTTTCAAAATATCTATCATATTTCGTTGTTACTTGTAAAACTTTACACATATACTCATTGTTATTTTGAAAATTCCACTTATTCATGCTACTAACGTGTTTTCTGGTTTCTTATTTTAAAATGAGGGTTAGCCTTACTTCTCAATTTTGCCTTAAAAGAGTCGCAAAGGAACTTATGATATGTTTACTATACACCATATTCACCCTTGACTATAAGCACGAAGATAAAACATGACACGTATCATATGCCATTTTCCAGTAGTAGAAAGATACAGGCGATGCATTCTATGTGCTCGTCTAAGGAGGAGTTTGCCTTACCCAACTCCCTTTTTGATAACAAGTTCACTACAAACTAGATTCTAAAAGAAGCGAATTCTGACGCCACCTCGCTTGCGAAATCTCTTTTGCAGTTTTAGTCTTTTGATCAACAGGGCAGAAGAAAGCTCCGTAGCCCAGGAGAGGCAACGCGATTAGGAGTATCCATGGTGTAACACTCTGTACCTGGAAATACTTTCATTTAGTTAAATGCATTTAGAAATTTATATCGTCTTATGATAATTAACATCTCCTAAATAAGAAATTATTTTTTTATATTTTCAAAAAATATCTTCTTGGCACAAGAAAGTAGAACACAACAATAGGAGATGTGGGCGAAAACAGTTTGTCAAACAGAGTTGTAACGAAAAAGTTACAAGCATTTTTGTGACAAGGGCACTTTGATCTTTTCCCATGACCTAGTTTAATTAGGGCTGAACTCATCCTTCCAATAGTATATTTTTCACGCTAAAAAAATCATAAAAGAGAGAGAGATAGATGGAGGCCGTCCCTCCATAGAGCCACCATCACCGACGCCAATTCCGGCCGCCTCGAACAACAAAAGTGGATTGAAGTTTTCCGGCATATTTTTCCGAATTCCAACCAAATCATCACTAATTTGGAGAAACCCGAAGGTGATCCAGTTGAGCGAGCTTCCGAGGAGGATCCCGAGTTAGGACACACCTAGTCACCTCTCAATCTCAATGTGAGTTGGACTTTGTTTTAAGCAAATACATGCAATTATTTCTTGATAACTTTTTGAACTAAAGACAGTTTTGTCATTCATACTCAAGAAAATGGTACAATACAAATCGATCAATTGCCATGCGCATAGAGTACAAGTAAGATCATGAGATTTGTATGGGGGTTGTAATCTCATTACAATTTCGGCTCACGAAGTACCACAAGTGAGCTACAATCTAATAGAAATAGATCATAGGTGATTATTCTTAAGCAAAACTAAAGAAAGCAAAGAAAATTTAAACTCATAATTAAGTCCATGTGAAAAGCATAGAGCTATGAGTATTTGTCCAACAGAATAAAACAAAAAGAAAAACAAGAGCACCTCCTTGACCTTCAAAATAGGGCTATGGCTTGGAGGCATTGCAATTAGAGTAACACTGGGAGCTGGATCTTTTTGAGTTGTTGTTTTCTTTGGCTTTGTATTCTTGGAGCTAATGGGACATCCACGCCTTTTCTTTTGTGTCTTAGTTGCAACTGACATCACTATATTTTATTCAGGCAGTAAGCCAAGAGATTTAGCCAAGAGAGTTGCCAAGAAATCTGGTTGTTCATTATGCCATTTTCTGCATCAGGCAACACCCATCAGACGACACAAAGAAAATTAAGTATGGTTCGGGGGTTCAGGGCGACACATTTTTTTTTCTGTGTTGGTGGAATATGCACTTAGACAATACTGATTTTCTTTGAAAAAAAAGGTATGTTTTTGGGACAATACATATATGTTGGTGAAGAAAGAGGTCTGTTTTAGTCTCAATTGTCAAAATGAAAGTTACATTCGGACAACACTTATAAGTTGTCTAGATATGAAAGTTATTTTTTCTCAACTTTTGGAGGGATTTCCAAATTGACCAATACTTGTGTGAAAATTTTACTCATGTTAATCCAACAACATTTATATGTTGTCTGATATTGAATTTTATTAAATTGACAACTTGTGTGAAAATTTTACTTAATTATGTTAATAAGACAACATTTATGTGTTAGCTGATATTGAATTTTATTGAATTGACAACTTGTGTGAAAATTTTACTTAATTATGTTAATAAAACAACATTTATGTGTTGGCTGATACTGGAATTTAGTAATTTCTGACTTTAGAGGTAAACCCTAGCTTTTTAACTTAGATGGATTCCCTCCAAACCATTTGATTTTACAGACAAATTTTTTTGTTAATAAGACAACATTTATGTGTTGACTGATACTAAAATAGTGTATTTTCTAACTTTGGAGGTAAACGAAACCTTAGCTTTAATTTTAACTTAGCTGGATTCCCTCCAAACCATTTCATTTTGCAGACAAATTTTTTTGTTAACAAGACAACATTTATAGTTATGTTTTAGTTTCTGAAATACTTTTGGAGGGAATACCCTCAACAATTGAGTTTGGTTCCCCCCAATATTTGATTTTGTAGCTAGACAAATATGTTAGTGTGTTAGGGCAACATCTGAAAAAGACGAAATTTTTGAAAAAAAAAAAGATGCACTCTCTCCCTCCCTCACTGCGAA
>NC_020494.1:3025585-3044101 GCF_000184155.1 Fragaria vesca subsp. vesca
CTCNCTCTCTCTCTCTCTCTCTCTCTCTCTCTCTCTCTCTCTCTCTCTCTCTCTCTCCCTCGACAACTCTCTCCCTCCCTCACTGCCTCGCCGGAAAGTTTAGCTCCGGCCATCGTCACCTAAAACCACCAACACCAAACGACTCCAAATTCGACGAAGTACATCTTCGAAGTTACCTTAAGCAGCCTCGAAGCCTCTGCCATCTTGTTCAGCTCCTTCCTCTGCCTCCGGTCTCGTCTTCTCTCCTCACAGCCACCATCTTGGAGTGTAAAGGAAACAAGGCACTACGACTCAGGCACCTCGACCTGCTTTCGTCGGAAACCCTAGGTTTTGACGAGCTCGATTCACCACTTCCAGCTGGCTCTCGGGTTCACAGCCACCGTGGTTGAAGTCTAGGGCTCTCCAATAGCCAAAGCCCTCAATTTCTAATCATCGGCTCCTCCTAGATGCTTCTCACACGCCATCGTCGGCGCGTGTGCCACCGCAACTCCGCCACCAATGTCTGCCGAATCTTCAGATGACCCATCTAAGTCCCCAATTCCAAATCCGGCTCGATTCATCCCTCTTTGGAGAAGTCTTTACTTCTCTAAGGTAATCTATTCTCTCTTTCTTCAATATCGAGCTCCTTTGAGCTTCAGTTCGCGTTTTGGAGATTGATTGGTTACTGTTTTGGCTAGAGCTGATGACAGAGAAGGTCTGGTGGTTTGATGCGTCGTGGCAGAGTAGTTAAACCTACGGTTTGGGTCTGCCCTGGTCGGATTTGATAAAGGTTAGGAGGTTTTTGTCCTAGAGCCTTTAAATTCGTAATTTTGGTGATGTTGTAGATGTTTGATAGGGTTATTGGTTTATTTGAGGAGAAAGGAAGTGCTTGTTGCATATGTATTTCTCTTTGGACATACAGAAACAAAATCAGTTATTGATTGAAATGTGTTTGAATCATAGTAAAGTCTTTTATGTTGTTTGCATCAGTGGGAGCTTGAATTTATCCAAGTGCTTAGTTTTAAAGACGATTTTTGTATTTTTGGTTCATATGGATGATGTCAAATTCAGTGTAGTTACAGTTCAAGATTTGTGGTTGTTTATATTACTGCAGTACCCTATGATTTCATACTTATTTCTTATGTTTAATGTTTATTCGTTATTTGGATTTGAAGAGAAATAACTGAGTATTAGTAGGAACTACGATGCATGTTGTTTAGTTTCTACAGATAAACCCCAACTGAGAATTAGTTATTCATTTGTTGTTACTCAGGTTAACGAAACAGCTGCTTGCTTATTTAAACCTTAAACATATGGTTGTTGAATGGCTATTGCACAATGTGTTGGTATCTTTCTCTAGTTTGGTCAGATAAAATGTTGAACCTCCACTGTAGAACTTATCACTTAATGATCTGCAATTGACTCTACTAAGCTGAATTCTTTCAAATTGAACAATTTTATTTTTTTGAATATTATGATCAGTCTTGTTCAAAATTATGGAAGTAAACGGCCAATCTCTCCTTAACCCTCATATTTGCATCTTATCTTAGAAGTTGATAGAAAATAGCTGTATCTATGATTCTTATTTTCTTATTTATGGTCTCCTGTTTAACTGACACACCTATAACATAAGGTAACGATGCAAGTAGATATTGCTTGGTAGGAATTCTCTTATGTTGGTACTCTTGGCATGCAATGGAATTCTCTTTGTATACTGTTCATTCAAACCTTAGGTCTCATTCATCTCAATGTGATAGAAGTAAGTCCACTGGCTTCATGTTATATACTTAATTAATATTACTGGTCTCTAGTCTTACATTCTTCCATATCATATCCCTAAACAATTGAACACATAATTTGCCTGCATTTAAGGGAGACAAAGTGTACATATTCATAAATTCCTGTGAGTGTTTTTTTATATAATTTTTAATATTGAATTTCATTTCAGTTATGCTATTGTATTCATGGAACACAGATTCCCCAACTTTTATAGGTAATAATCCTTAGACATCCCATCATTCTTATCTGCTTTTCTTTTATATTTTTACTCTCAGTATGTTACTGTTTCTGACAATTAAAGTAGTATTGTCTTGATCTTTGTTATAGATGGTGTCCCAAAAGGACTTAGAATAAGTTTGTGTGTGCCTGTAGGTGCATGACATACTTGGTAACGTGCTGAAGCCCGACGACGCTGTATGCGCCTCCGTTGGCAGTTCAAGTTTCTTGGTTAGGGATCTCATCTACAACCACCTCTGGACTTCACAGCCACCATGGGTGAGACCAACACCTCATCCACTGTCGAGACCCTCTAGTTTGACCCTCTGATTTCTTGTGTGCCGCCTCACGCACCGCCGCTAGAGTATGGGCAGCCTTAGCTTAGCCGTGAGCTCCATCAGTTCCAACTCCTCACTTGGTAAGCTACGTTTCACTCACTCCTCCTAGTCGAGTTCGCTGTTTAGGAATTTGATGGGATAGCTAATCCTATTGTTTTGATTATATGTGAGGTTTTGTGTTTACTTTCGAGTACGTTGTGGATGTGGAGATGAGGAGAACGGAGAGCAGTCATGATTTAATTGGTTCATAGTTGGATAAGGAGGGTAAGGTCTATGCGCAGTTGGTGTTAATAAGATTATTGGTTGATAATTGTGGTATGAGTTCATGGGAATCGTCTTGGACAAGAGTTGATAATTATAATGGTTGTTGCTGCTAATTATCAACTCTTATCCAAGACGATTCCCATGTTCTTGTTCATTTCTGAATTTGTTTCATGTTCTTGTTCGATTGAGCTTTCTTCCAATTAAAACGACAAACTCTCAAAATTGATAATTGATTTTGGGTTTTTTGTACTTGTTTCTTATTTCAGAAAAATCCTAATGCGCTTAGTTTTTGGTTTTTGTCATACTTAATTGTAAATGGCCTAACAGAAAATTTCCTTCGTTTGCTTTTATGTTTTCTTTTTCCTGCTTTATGACAGGGTAGCTGAGAGCTGCAAATTGTCGATGTTTCAGGCAATAGATTTGTAACTGCCAAAGCCACATTGGTATCTATCATATTTCTGCTAAACATTCCTCTTTTATAATAAACATCTTTTGGTAGCTTTCTTTTGAATTAACTCATTTATGTCCATTTTTCTATGTTGCTGGTATGCAAATAATTGATTCTTAGCTTTTGCATATGAATCCTAAGAAGGTAGGAATTTATCACCAGTTAGTTGAAGTAGAAGTGTTCCCATAGTTCATTCGGATTAGTGATGTGGTTATGGAACTTATTTGCATATATTGAAATCGAGGCTGCCTTTCTCTTTAAGTTTTTATATTTCTTTGTCTTGATGTATCAAATTTGATCAGGGTCTTCTTTATTGACTAAGAAGTGGATGTAAGGTAAAGACGAGGGTTAGTTGCATCTATCATCTACTATCGTCTTGTGATCATTTTAGTAGTATAAAACATCATGTTCCTTGCTATGCAAGTTGTAGATTTGTATGTTATGAATGCATTTGGCTTTGACAATTCAAGTGGCGGTTAATGAAGAAAGCATCATTAGTTCTATTTCCATATTTTGCTTTGTAGAATTGGTGTGTTTGTTCAAGTCTTTTCTATAAATTTGTGACCATTTCATTGTGTTGTAAACTTCATTTTCCTTTCGATGCAAGTAGTAGAATCTAATGTCCTGAATGAATTTGACTTTGACAGTTCAAGTGGCAGTTACTGAAGAAAGCATCACCCTTGTTTGTCATATCAGATCTTTTGTTTGTTTTTCTATAATAATATTGGATTAATATCACCCTTGAAACCATCAACATCTAGACTTTGCCTTGTTATTTTCGTTATATAAGAAGAGTATGATTCTCATTGTTGCATATGCATTACTCATTCATGAAACGTTTTATACAAACCTTTGTGAGTTTGATTGTTCCTTTCTAGCTGTACACTTTCATCATGAATAGTTTGTATTACATCTGGCAACATCAATTGTTATGTTATACATTATTATTGCAAGATGGGATGACTACATACTTTGAAAAGTTCTAACTTTGTGTACACTTTCTAATGACTCAAGAAAATATGTGAACACCAGAAATGTAATAAATTTGCTTGTCTTGTTCCTTTACCTAACGATCTGTTAGGGGACAAGGGTACATTATATCTTGAGTTCGGTTGTAAGTTTGATTTCGTAAAATTTACAGTTTGTCTATAATTTGTTGTTTACTATGTATCAGTTTGTTATATATATGTTGATATATGAAATTTCAGATTACCTTTAATATTTGCATTTCAGCTCAATACAGAGATACAATGCAATTGTTTCTGGTTTGGATGAATATATTAGCTTTGTTACTAAAATGAAGATCTGACATAAAGAGTAGATCAGTCTGAAGGGGAAGGGCCAATGGACTATGTACCTCAACTGGTCTGTTTATCATCCTTCAAGTTATATTCATAAAGGAGATATTTTGAAAGGTCTGGATACTTTTCTAATTTGAGTAGTACTGCTAGATGTGTTTAGTTATATAGACTTGTTTCTCAGTAAGATTTGTAAATATAGTGGAAAAGTACAAAAAAATTGTTGGCTGAGACAATGTATGACTTGCATAATCTTCTGATTTATGAATGTCATTTATTATTTTGATTATAAGCTATGTGTATACCTACTGCTTGTCCAAGCTGATATGTTGAATGTATGATATTTTAAATGCTGTAAAAAAGAGGACAATGGCACCAGGAAATGCTATTGTATTGTATATATAGCGTTTGTTAAAAGAAATGTGAGGCCAAAAAGAACAACTGACAACATAAGTGGAGAGTTTAAATTAAAAGAAGGCATCACTTATATGTAGCTCAAACTCATTCATACGATAGACAAATGTCGCCTAAAAATGTCGAAAGCCTAAAAGATATCACATAATGAAAACTTAAAGCATATCAGACAACAGATACCTATTGTCTTAAAGAGACAAAATGAAAAAAGAAAAAATATATGTTGCCTGAAGATCATTCACCCAATGCAAATGTGTCGTCGTACTACATCTAGACCAGAAACAACATCAATAGTATGTCGTGTGGGTTTATCCAGCGACACATAAATGTAGCGTGGAAAAGTTTAAATTCTAATTCACCAAGTATATGTCGCTTGTAACATTTTCACATGATGTTTAAATGTCATCTTTAAACAAATTAACCTACACACCTATATGTTGTTGTAAGGTGTATTTCTCTCTCACTCGCAGTTATAAGGAGACACAAAAAGCTGTGTTGCCTCACGTCAAAAAAAAGATACGTCGCCTTCTAGCATGTCGTTGTTTAAACTATTAGGCGACATATATACCGTGTCGTCTTATCTCAATTCAGGCGACACAAAATGAAAAAAGTCTTCTGTCTCCTGAGGTTCTTATAGGCGACACAATATTTGTGTCGTTGGAGAACCTCATTAACGACATGCTAGAAGGCGACACTTACGATTTTTATCAGACGAGCCTGATGCAAGAAATGGCATAGTGGTTCATCTTTTTAGTATGAGAAGCTACATCATGAGCCTAGAGCAAGTTTTCAACTAATGCTTTTAGCTGTTTCAGGGATGTTTCAGGAGACAAGGGTATGTCTCTCTTGCGTTTAGTATTCATCTGCACAACAACATCTTGTACGCCTTCATCAGCACTTGTATCACTTTCTTATTCTTCAGTACTCTTGTGCTCATCTGAGAGTTGGTGTTCACTAGAACTAAAGCTAATGCATCATCCTGAGGGCCGCCTGTGAATCGCATCCCTTTTTTGCTCAAACATTGAGCCCCCAGTTGGGGTAGAAGGCGAGGTAGACCCCTGGAACTTGAAAGAGCCGTGGAACAATGCTTTGAAAGCAAAACTGATTACCAGAATGGAGCTATTTACTCCATCAGTTGAACCTGCAAACTTGTAAGAGGACCTTGCCATGCAACGACCATTTTCATGGAACACCAGATCGCATGCAGGACAAATACCAACACAATTCTCAAAATAGAACTCTATCTCTTCCTCAACATTATTTGCTAGTTTAATAGTTTTGGCACTAAAGATAGGGTCTGAAAGTTTCTTTTCAACCCTAACCCTAACTCGCTTCAATCTCAAGAAAAGCTTATCATCATACTCTGTAACACCACGTACCTCACTTTACTAATTTACTGGTCACCAGGACGGTAAATGATGGCCTAATTCACTTTTTCTCCGTGTAGACATTTTTGGAGATCAAAAGGTTGACTTTTTACCCATATACTTTTTGAGAAATTTCTTTTCATAAACGCTGTAGAGCTTGTTAAACTGAACTCGTGGACACGTAGAATGCTTAAATCAGAATTCGTACGATTAAACTGTGGTCTACGAAAATTTAGTGTTATGTCAGAGTTTTCATGAGTTAGTTTAAGGGCAAAACTGATTTTTCACGAATTTGGGTTTTTAAGGCTGAAAAGCCTAGAACCCTGTTGATCTCTCTCATGTCCTCTCTTTTGGCCGCTCAGGCCCTTCTCTCCCTACTCTTCTCTCCCTTCCATCTCTCATGTCTTTTCTCACTGCCACCACAAGAAACCACAGCTCCAGACACCACCTCCTCTCGCAGCCACCACCCACCAAACCAGCAACAAAGTTTGACCCGACCCCGACCCAAATCAACGACAAGCATCGAGTCTAGTCGGCATCAAGCATCTATGTTCTTGACGCACGCTCCTAACTCTGCCTCTACTGATCTGAAGTAGGTAATCCTCGTCTCCATTCGGGTCGTCGTCACTATTAGGGACCCGATTAGATCCTAACTCGATCGTTTTGACTTTTGGTTGTGTGAGGTCTATGGAGTCTGCATTTTTGGATGGAGAAACGACAAAGCTGAGATTGAAATAGCAATGACTTGATGGATTCACAGAAAAAGGTAAGGCCTTTATTTCAGGTTTGTGTCTTGCCACTAGCTGTTTGGTCTTTGAGTCTCAAATGCTTGTTTGATAGTGTTATGGTGATGTTGTTTTAATCCCAGAGAGGTTTTATTGGAAGACGAGCTTGCTGTGAAGGGTGATATTAACCACTAGATTTGATTATGGAAAGGAAGAAAACTCCTAAGCTGGCCTTGGAAGGAGTTAATTAAGTAAGGGTTGTATATTTGGGTTTGCTGTGTTGTTGTTACTTGGCTATAGGTGTCACACCCGATTCTTAAAATAAATTGCGGTTACTTACTTTTGAGTTACTTTTATCTTTTACCGTTTTGAGTAACCGATTACTATGTAAGGACCTTAGAGTTGACTTTTTATATGAAAGTCATTTCGGAAAAATTTCTTAAAGGAAGTCGTAGAGGATGTTAATACGAATCCGTGGACATACTATACGTTAAAATCGGGGTTTGTATGTAGAAGTTATGGTGTAAAATATAAAGTTACTACTTTAGTCAGGGGTATAAAAAGGGAAACTTACCGGATGGGGTAAGGTAGAAATCAGAAGTTACCCTATCCCTCTCTCTCCTCTCTCTTGCGTCTCTCTCTTCCACTGGATTTCTTTGCCACTGTTCGCCGCAGTCCGGTCGAGATAGGCGGCAAGCTTGGTATCAAATTGAAGCTTGGACCTTCCTCTTCAAGTCTAGGTAGGTGGCTGGTCGTGTTGTGCCACCTTGAGGGAGAAATCATGACAGAAAGCTATGCCATCACTGCCGAAACTTCCTTTTCCGGCCACCATAGCCGGAGCTTCTTGTCTTGTTTGGAAGCTCTCATCTTGTACAACAAAACCCCAAAAGGTTTCAACTATTTCAACCTAGGTAAGGAGATTCAAAGCTTTGAAATTCTAGGGTTTTAAATTGGGATTTTCGGTTTTTGATTCGATTTGCATGCTTAGACTTGGAATTGATCTTCAGGCTAGTTAGGAAAGTTGTATAGATTGTTAAGAGGATGATTGTGTTAAATTTTGGTGAGCATTGGAGTTAGGGCCGTTGCGGCCGGCGGAGCAGATGGCGGCGCCGCCTCTCTTGGGTAGTTTTTCATGTTATTAAATTTGTTATGTTGAGAGGAGTCCAGTGTGAAGTTTGTAATTTTTGGAGGAGTTTTGGTTAGGTTTGGGATTTTATAAAGATTGGTGAATTTGGCGGTTAATAGAGTAAAATCCGGCCGTTGGATTAGCATTGTTTAAACTTTAGAAAGTTGCTTTAAGGCTGTCGGTGCTTGTGGTGAAGTTCAGGCCTTATTGTATTAAGAATGGAGAAGTTGGGTAAGGACGAGCGTTGTATTAGACACATTTTTATTCTTGCCTATTTATATAAGTATTGAATTTTAGTTGGGAACTTAATTATATATTTTGAACAGAACGTGAGGAAGTTGAGCTGAAGAGACCTCGAATCGACATCAGGCTTAGGCGGCTTAAATCTGTGAGTGGACTTTTGTTTTTATTTGTATGCATGCAAGTGGATTTTTGTTGAACAGTTTCTGGTTATTGGTGCATATGGCGTCATTCTTTTTTATTTGGCAATTTTTATTATTTTGGAGAGTTAATAAAAATAGGATTTTCGGTGGAAATATATATGTATATTTATGAGGATAATATGTATATAAATGCTAGCTAGCCGTATGTGTCTATCCGCCATAATGGTGTAGCGATTAGCCACCATTATAGTGTGATGTGAGCGTGGGACGCAAGCGTAGTAGCCTTATATGAATTAAAACATTCATGGTGGTGTGACGTATATACACCCGTCTGTCCACCTTAATGGTGCAGCGAATAGCAGCCGCCATTATGGTGTGACGTGAGCGTGTGACGCAAGCGCAAGCGTAGTAGCCTTGTATGAACTCTTTAATCTATAAAAAGTCATATAGGGAGTATGGATGTGTGTAAATACATACTTATGTAGTAGAGCCTTGGAGGCTCAATATTTTAAAGTATTGGAGACTAGCGAGGCTAGTTACGTATTTTCAGTATTTGCCAGTTTATAAGTTAAAAGTTTTTAAGCTTGTCGCTTGCAGCATGGTTTTTCTATAAAAATTAAATCGGGAAATCATAAATATATTTATTTGTTCATTTCTTTTAAATTTATTTTTGTCCACTCACTCTAACGTTTTCAAATGTTTTCCCCTGGGCTCTTCGTTTTTAAATGCCCAGTCTGTAGAGTTCAGGTCGGTACTAGTAGGAGGCGAGGCATAGTCACCAACATCACCACCACTTTTCACCAGTAGGTTACTTGTTTAACCTACGTGTGTGTTTTTCTTGCTTCCTCTAGTGTTTGCTGCTCTGATTACCTTGGGGTATTGTATAATATTCGGTTGTGTGTTAAGGCTCATGAATCTACTTTAGAAGTATTTGGAAGATTGTGTATGATTTATATTTTGGATGTTCAAGTGATGGATTTAGAGATGGTTTTAATGTTATAATGTGGTGGATGTGTTTGTGGGAAGTGGATGGTTCCAGGAGTTGAGGATGGATGGTTTGATATAGAAGTGTTAATCTGGATTTTTCAGGTTAGGGTTGTCCATTTTCAAGGAAGGTTATACCAAATTTTCAGTAAAATTTTCCTTAGAGGTGGACCCCGCAAGATTTACTTCAGGTTTCAGGTTGAAATTCGGGGTGGGTCTTGACAATAGGTGGTATTAATCGGTTGTTTTCTGCTGCAAGTCGACGCCATGACGAATTTGGAGTTGAAGCAGTGAAGCGAAGCTACTGTGTTGGTTGACAAGGGTAAGGATTTCCTTTGTTTTGGCTACTGTGTCTCGGGTAAAGGACTATATCGAAAGGAGAGGGCTAGCAGCTGTGGTGTTCTTAGCTAAGGAGTTAAGTTGAGCCTCAATTCTGTCATGAACCCTTTTGATCGATAGGTGAGTTGATTTATCATTCCTAAAAGTTAGTATTCTGCTTAGTTGCTAGTTTCTGAGTTTCGATGACGACTTGGATGTTGTTTGGTTACTGTTTTTGGTGAAGGAAGAAACTTTAGGAGGATTAGTTGCTGCCAATTATACACTTGGGTGTAGAGAGTTAATAATGGAGTTTCGGTTTGATCAAATTGGTCTTTAAGGTAAGGAAGAAGCCAAATGGTGATTCTGGTACTTATTGTGTTGTGTAGTCACGATTGATAATTGAAATTAGTTTATTAATAAGAAGTTGGGTCTTGGACCTATTACTGAATGTTAGTGGCATGAAAGCTGATTTAAATTGTTATGGAATTAAGAGGCAGATGATGATAGGTGTAGTAAACTATGGTATATTGAAATGCATGTATGTTCAGGTCGAAAGATTATGAAATGCGGTAATGATTGACAAGTACTAGCGAATGAGTAATCGTCTCAAGGACAATGTTAGCTTTGACAAACTGACATAATGTTGTAATCAATAATTTCTTGTTGGGTGTCCATAGTAAATTTGACATCGGAAAGAATGAAATAACAATTTTGATGGTCATATAAAGTTGGTGTGGGTTTTAATCGGGATATTATAAAGGCTTACAGTTGTGTAATGTCGGACATTAGAAACTCCAGTTACTTGAGGAACGAAATGCTCATGAGTATCAGAGTTTGTGAGGAGAGCTTTGGATTCCATAATACGAGGAGAGACTTCGCTTGAGTGACAATCTGGATTCTGTCGGGCTTAGGCCTAAATCTATGAGTGAACTTTTGTTTTGAATAAATTGCATGCGACGATTAATTTATAAATATCTCTTCTATAATTATCGTTCTCAAGAAGGTCAGTTCATTATGCCAATAACATCATCAGACGACACAAGAGACACGACATATAAAGCTGCATTTCAAAATAGTGTCGTCTGATGGTTTTTGTGGTTTTTCAGACGACATATAAAATGTAAAAGTCGTCTCAACGACATGCTACTTCAATACTTTTAGATGCTGTTTCATTTTTTTTAGGTTTGGAAAAATCATACGACATATAGGTGTGGTGTCAACAAACCTAGAAATTCTCATTTTTAGCTGAAAATTGAGACCTCATATATATGTTGTGTGAGGAAGACTGTTCAAATTGGGTTTTCAGTTTTTTAATGTACTTTTGAAGACGACAAATATATGTCGTCTGAAAGAAACTGAAATTGAGGTTGTCCAAATTGGGTTTTCAACTTTTTTAATGTACTTCTGGAGACGACAAATATATGTCGTTTGAAAGAAACTGAAATTTTTAATTTGAACATTCCTCTGCAAGTTTCAATGTGTTTATCTTTCACAAGACATATTTATATCGTCTAACAAAAACCTTAAATTTTCAATTGGCACACGAAAGTTTTCCCATCTTTAGCGAAATTTTCCCGCTTTTTACGAAATAGGGTGCCACCTTTTTGTGTGACTCAGACGATATAAATATGTGGTTGTAAGAGGTCCCGAATTTGGTCAACAAACAATATGCCTATTATCCAAACGGAAAGGTTCTTATCTCCTCCGGCCGAACTTATTTTTTTGATTCGTGAATGTTGGAACTCTCATTGAGTACTTGCGAAACTAATCCATGAGAAAATTTAGACATATTTATAAACCGATTATATAGCTCCCCATAGAGAAGTTTAAACGTAAATAAAGTTGACTCATACGATCGAGACTCAAACGTTATCGAAAATTGGTTTCTACCGTATCCATATTTAACTACTGTGATCATATCGTACGGTCAAATTTTGCAAATTATATTTTGTCCATACAGTTGGCTTATAAAGATACATGTTTAGGTATACTCTAGTAAACGTCTTATAGCATATTAGTATGCACGTTGTGATTGAAATGACTAAAACTGAAAAAATTAAAGTTTGAGTATTGGATATCTTCATGATAGCAATACCTAGCCATGATACAAAAATCAGACACTTTGGATAATGTTCGGGCCTTGGTCGATGCGGTCAACATTAATGGATCATTCTTTAATAAATTCAGACTATATATATATATATATATATATATATATATTGTCTAATGAATACTTTAAAAGTCAACACATTTACCAAAATTGAAACGCTCTTATCTACTCCGTTCGCTTATATTTTGTATTCGTCAATACTAAAACTCCATTTAGTATCGGCAAAACTAATCTATGTGAAAATTTAGACACGTTTATCAACCAATTATATAGCTCTCCATAGGGAAGTTTAAGTATATATACAGTTGACCCATGCGATTGAGACCTAAACGTAATCGGAAACGGGTAAGTTTTCTACCATATTCATATATAACTATTGTGATCATATCGTACGGTTAAATTTTACAAATTTTATTTCGTCCATATAGTTGGTTTATAAAGATATACGTTTAGATATAACCTAGTTGACATATTGTAGCACATTAGTAGGCACACTGTGATTCAAATGACTAAAATTTTCAAAAAAATTAAATTTTGAGTATTGGATATGATCACGATAGTGAAACATAACTATGGTACAAAAATTAGACATTTTTGATAATCTTCTGGTCTTGGTCGATGCAGTTAATGATAAATTAATCATTCTTATTAAACTTAGACTATACATATATGTAGTATGATCTAATGATAATAACACTTAAAAAAGTCAAAACTACTGATTAATAGAAAATTATTATATGAAAAAAGTGTTTAGTAGTTAGGAATTAGGGGTTAGGGCAAAATTGACATTCCACCAGCAAAAGTATAAATAGGATGCTAGGAAACCTTAGCACCCAAAAATCTCTTCCCTCCCTGCCGCTCTCACTCTCTCTCAAGTCTCAAGACCTCTCAAATCTCTTCCCAAAAATCTCTTCTCAACTCTATTGTCTCTCCCTCTCCGACGCACTCCCCACTGCCAACATCGACCTCTTCTCCGTTTCCGACCTTCAAACCTTTGTCCCCTTCTACACCTTCCAGCAACATCCCGCTTCAGCCTATCTCGCCTCCCTCAACCGCAAGCGTTTTTCACTATTAAATCTTCTTCTAAAAGTTTCGATTTGCTCAGCTCCAAGTCTCTTCTTGGTCATACATACATGTTATGTAAACCTGTTCTAATCCATGAGTTTTACTTTGACAGAACACTCCGAGGATTTTTGGCTCCCTATTTTGCAACAACATCAGAACTACCTTCTTTTGGTAATACGTTTCTTCCGCTTATTAAGATTTCTATCTATATGTGTTCAAGATTGTTGTTGGGATGCACTTTTGACTATTCGCTAGTATTGGTATTAGTAGGTTCTTTGGAATGCTTAGAACAGAAATAGAGCAAGGATCACATTGTACACACCACATGTTTAATAGTATGCCTCAAAGACACCCCCAAACCGAACCAGTGGGATTTTCTAAGATTTTCAAAAAACCTATACATCTTTGTTCAATCTCAGTTTTTAACAGTTAAAAATAGACTCTTCAATAATCGTTTTAAACTTGGTTTCATGCAGAACGGAGTTGATTTGAGAAACTTGTACTATTTTAAAGTTTACACAGTGTTTCAGAATTTTCTGCAGAAACTGCATCTTCAGTCACTTTGGATCTCTATTTGACTATGCATTTGAACTCCAAATGACTTCAAATTTCAGGACATTGTAGCTTTGCTTGTCTATTTTGATTCTAGAGATTTTCACTTGAAAATATTGAAAGGTCAATTGTTGATGAATTTTTCTTACTTATTACCTGTTTCCTGAAAATTTCTCAAATTTGCAACATTGTTACAAAACAATAGATTTGGGATTCCTAACATTCTTCTTTCTGCCATTGATCTTTTAGAGGTTTATTTATGCATTAAGTCTATGCCTTGAACTTAATTTTCAGTTCTAAAAGGGGCTGGAAAAGCTCCATTCTTGACAAACATTATCTTTATGTGTTCTTATCAATGCTTCTAAACAAATGTTCTCTCTTTGGAATAAGCCCACATATGGAGGCCTAGCTACTCCTGTGACTTAGTCTTAAAGAAAATTGATGTTAGGACTGACATTGGTGTATATGTTCATTTTAGGAACAAGGACACAAGGGAACTGAAGGTTGGTCAAGTGGTACTTGTTGAGAGTTGTACATATACATCAACGATCCCAGGTAGGGGCTCTTCACTGGTTAATGGTTTTCTAAAATTCTTTCCATGTTTTTATGCAGCTTATCTCCTTTCCCTTGAGGTTTATTCCTTGTTTTTGATGTTCTGATGTTCTATGAGAATTGAGTCTTTGTCTTTTGGTGGGAAAGTGATCCCAGTTTGTTGTATATATATCTGTTTTTAGAGGCTCATTTTTGGTGTGTATGATGTATATATCAACCTTGTCAAGTGTTGAACTCCCAGTATGTATATGAAACCATGTATTTATATCCTTGTTTTCTTAAGCTTCATTGTGTCCAGACCTATAATCATGTAGTTTGTCCTCCCTCTTTCAGGTTGTACTTGTGTTGTCATCTACTGTTATTCAACATTTTAACCTACTGTATTAGACTACATCCCCCTTATATCTTTTAATATGTTTGCTATAATAACTTCCCAGATTTCAGTCCATCCTTATAAAGCTTATATCTTAGTTAACCAATTTAGAGATTTGATGATTTGGGCTCTAGCATGTTTTTCTGATTTTGAAAATTTGTTGTCTTATTAAAATGACTAGAGACCTTGATTTGAATAATTTGAGTTTGCTTGATGTTCAAAAACTTGCTTGCTCTTGGTACGGCTAAAATAGCCTCACAATTTAACCATGCAAAAGATTGTCAATTATAGTATAAAGAAGCAAGGATTGTTTATTGCCAGAGATTGAGGGTATTTAATTTCACACATAAAAACAATATCACAAAAATGTCTAATGTTCCTAACTAACAGCAGACGAAAATATACTTAACTACCTAACCTACACTACTTAGAAGAAGATGAAAATTTATAGACCTAAACTAGACACAGAGAAGAACATGCACACAAAATTTCAGGGGATTTGAAGTTTGTTTACTATTTTAAATAAATCACTAAAAATAGAGGACAAAAGAATAAGAAAACTATATTGATTTTTGTAGTTTGAGAAATAAGACAGAGAAGAGGTTAGGGATTTAGGAAATTCACCACCGATTATGCTTCAAAACAAAATCCACACAACCAAGATTCCAATTACCAAGTTATGAAAAGGTTCAATCAAGAATAAACCGTGAACGCACTGCGTAAATTCTTACTACTTCCCTTAACTACTTAAGCAAGATGAACGCACCATTACTAAGCCTTTAGAATAATCAATCAATGTATAGATGTTATCCTATCAACAAATTATTCTAAGCATTAAGATCAATGAAAGTGATTGAACAAGTATGCAAAACTAGTGTGGAACGCCTACCTAGCATGCAAGTCTCTCTGTTTGGTTTCACCTATTGTCCTATAGGTTTTACTACCTTGAATTAAGCCGTATTAATCGTTTAGGAGATTAAACAACCTAATTCTAGTTCCACTTACAAGTTCATAATGTTCTATGTATGCATCCATGAACATAAACAAGGAAGAGTTCCCTATAAACTAAAACCAAACAGACAATCCATAACTAAGCAATTACGAAATCAAGGTTGCACTACCAGGACAATCACTTTAGCCGACGAAAAATTTTCGTCGGCCTGTTATCCTAATTCGTCGGCTAAGGTCTTAGCCGACGAGCCTTCGTCGGCTATAGTGTCTTCGGGAAAGGGTCGTTGGCGATGGCTTTAGCCGACGAACCTAGAGACCGTCATCGGCTATTTTCCATCCTTTAACCGACGAACTATTTTGTCGTCGGCTTTTGTTCATGCATTTAAGCCGACGAAACAGACACTATATTTCATCGGCTATTGTTCCAGACTTTAGCCGACGAAATAGGACGTCGTCGGCTATACTCCCAGACTTAAGCCGACGTAATAGAAATATTCGTCGGCTTCACTCCCAGACTTTAGCCGATGGAACAGAGATATTCGTCGGCTTAAGTATATAATTAAAAAATTAAAAAATAACTATAGCCGACGAAATAGAGTCTGTTTTGTCGGCTTTAGTAGGGTTTAGCCGACGAAACATGCCATAATTCGTCGGCTAAACCCTATGGAAAAAAAATTAAAAATACTATAGCCGACGAATTGTGGCATGTTTCGTCGGCTATAACTCCATTCCAGTAAAAAAAAAATAACGCGAAATTTCTAAATTACCATTTCAAGCAAGCTGCAAAATACACCAAAACAATTCTATATATATAACCAACAAGAAGCACATAAAACTATATAAGGTATCAACTACACAAAATCTAGATGGTCTAAATCAATATCCGATTCTGGGGCCTGCTGGTGAGAAGATTGCGGCGGCAGAGGTAACTGTATAGGCGCAGGCATGGGCGGAGGTGGAAGTCCTTGAAGCTGGGCAGTTGTAAAATCCTTGAAGTACTGGAACATCTGCTGATGCTGGGCCTGCTGGGCGGCATGTAGGCCTCTAGCATAGGCTCTATATTCGGCGATCTGGGCGGCATGAGCGGCAGCCTGAGCAGCATGAGCGTCAGCCTGAGCGGCTTGCTGTTCCCGTAGTCTCTCAACTTTCGACTCTAGCTGAGTCGTCCTGCTGCTGGTCGAGGTTGCCTTTCGTTGAAATTCTGGAGTGGTCTTCAGGACCCCCTGGCCCTTCTTTCCTAGACCCCAGCAGTAGAAGTTGTTTTCTCGCAGTGGGAAGGCTGTGCCCATGATCCTCGCCCCAACCCTTGGATCTGAAGTATCGATTCGGGAAATGGCTTCGGACATCTCTTCCTCCTGCGTGTCCGGCCATGTCTCCCTCACTATAGCACTCATCACCTCGTCACTAGCCTCCCTCACCTTTGCCTAATTGGATAGAAAAAAAATTATTAATTAACATTTTGACATATATATAAGTAAAATTAAAAATTCCGTAAAAAGGAAAGATTACTTGCTATATCCTCCTGGGAGTCAGGATATGCCTTCTCGTACGTATAGACGTACTGGTTGACCTCTGGATGTTCCCTGGCCGCCTCGTCCATGAAGACAACGAACGGTCTAGAACCGGCATGATGGTTCCTTGTGTTGCGTTGCCGGTTCTGAGCAATCGCTAGGGAAACCGCCTTCAAAGAAAAAACAAAACTATTAGTAAAATATTTAAAAACGCACGTACTTAATGACAAATTCACTAATTAATTTATTTAAATACCTGTTTACGAGGGTTGTTAAATTCTGATGTCAGAAGCCAACGCCACTCGTACTCTCTGTACTGGAACTCAGCAGGGGTAGCAGAATGTGCGTTCCCGTGCGTAGTCCAATGGGTCCGCAACTCGTTCTTCCACTCCTTGTACCTACAGATACAACAAAAATATTAGAAATATTATTAATATGACATACAATTTTGTTTTTTCATTAACTTCCCAACGTACCTTCCCCCATGCACAAAGTCCGCCCAGCTGCTCTTCAAGGGCTCGGGAACCTCAAACCACACCTGCATTTAACCGTTTATTAGTTTAGTTTTTCGAGAAATCTAAACTATAATACATAATATTATTAAGGCATTTTGTAAACTCACCGACATCGCATTGTGGACCATGTCCTTAACCTCCTGCGGGACCTCGCTCCAGTCTGACCACAACATGGGGACTCTATCCCTAATGAGCGCTCCCACACGGCCGGAGTACGTCCTCGACTTCCTGCCCGATACTACGTAGCCATCCCCATCAGTACCGATGACAATCCTCCCTGAGGTACCGACGATCTTCTCGAGAGTCTTCCCTATGACGGGGCCTCTCTTCTTTTTTGTCGGCTTCGCTCCGACGGTGCCTATCACATGATAAACCAAATTGATTATTAAAATCGGAGAATTATAAGAAAACAAATCATTCATCTTTCATTTCCTGAGGGCGAGGAGGCGGACGCAACGGATTCTGTCTCCGATGATGATATCCTCGCGGAAATAAGAGGCGTATCAAAAGGCACGAACCGGTACGCCGCTGATGGAGCCACTGGCGGGGGCAGTGGATAAATCGGCGTCCCTGAGTCATCGACTACAGGTATGGCCAGTATCATCCGCGGAAGGAATAGGTGAGGCGGCGGCATCTGTACCCCAGATGACCCACTATCCGAAGAAGTAGGACCTGGAGTGGGCGCCCGGTGTATCTCAGGCATACGGGGTGCAGACACCTCCGTCTGGGTCTGAGCAAACAACTGCCTCGAGATATGAGGGACGCCCCGCTGCCTCGATGAAGGGCCCATCTCCGGCTGCCTCTGCGCCGTCTACAGAAGGCTCGCATGTCTAGCTGTCATAAGGCCCTGAAACGACGTCTGATGGTTGCTAGAGGTTCCCTCAGACGATACGGACTTTTGGCCCTTCAAACCCTTCGTCGATCTAATATTACCGCTCATCCTATTTAAAATATAAATTTGAATCAAAGCCACAAAATCAAAAAATGCAAACTCATTTAAAAAATGTAAAAAATATATACACTTCCTAAATACAAATTTTCATTTCCTAAAATTTACACATACACTTCCTAAATATACACTTCATAAATAAAAATATACACTTCCTAACAACACCACAACATTGCAATTGACCAGAAAATCAAAGCAAACACACAATACAAAACAAATATATACATTTCCTAAATACTAAATACAAATATACACTTATTAAATAACAATATACACTTCCTAAATACAAATATACACTT
>NC_020494.1:3044310-3045628 GCF_000184155.1 Fragaria vesca subsp. vesca
GGGAGAGGGAGAGGGGGCGACCGGGAGAGGGAGCGGAGGCGGAGGAGGGGAAATTCGGAGAGGGAGAGGAGGCGGAGGCTAGGGCTTACAATTAACCAGTCGAGCGCTGGGTTATACCAGAAAACTTTAGCCGACGAAATAATAATTTCGTCGGCTAAAGATAATAATTTCGTCGGCTAAAATAATAATCTAATCGGCTAAGATAAAATTCGTCGGCTAAACTTTTGAAATTCGTCAGCTAAACCTCTGAAATTCGTCGGTTAAACAATAAATTCGTCGGCTATAACCTTTCAAATTCGTCGGCTTTAAAACAATTAACCATTCGTCAAACTGTGATTGTGATTGTGATGATCAAACTTGAGAACGAAAATCCGACCGTCAGATCTGACCACCATGATAAAATACATGTATGGGAAAAAATTCAACTTGATCCGACAAGGTTAAGGGCTCGATCCGAACGGTCAATCCGTTAAGTCAAACCCCTAAACGCACGGAAAAGGTCATTGGACTGTCTAAATTACGTATTTTGGCCGGACCTTCAACTGAAAATAGTTTCAAACCGATGAGACGAAACAAGTCCTATAAAAATTTTACGCAAAATAACCACCGAAGATAGGGCTACCCATAGGGAGAAAGAATGGAAAATTGCATTGACCGCAACTATCGGCACCGAAACTTTACCGGAATACCGTGATTTTTCAACCGTAGACGTCTTTCACCATTCTGGTCATGTCTTATTTCACGACTTTTTTACGTTTGAAGGTTCTACGTATAGTTTGTTTTTGAAACGGAACATTTATTTAACACTTGGTAAACAAGTTATACAACATTAGTAGGCATGTTGTGATTGTGATGATCAAACTTGAGAAAATGAAATCCGACGGTCAGATCTGACCATCATGATAAGATACATGTATGGGAAAAAATTCAACTTGATCTGACAAGGTTAAGTGCTCGATCCGGACGGTCAATCCCGTAAGTCAAACCCTTAAACGCACGGAAAAGGTCATTGGACCGTCTAAATTTCGTATTTTGGCCGGACCTTCAACTAAAAATATTTTCAAATCGATGAGACACAACAAGTCGTATAAAAATTTTACGCAAAATAATCACCGAAGATAGGGCTATAGTATGTAACAGAAAAAGTTTAGGGTTTAGCCGACGAATACCCTAATTCATTCGTCGGCTATAGTATGTAATAAAAAAATATAACAATTAATAAAGCCGACGAAATATTAGGGTATTCGTCGGCTAAGATGGTTTTAGCCGACGACTTCTAATATACTTCGTCGGCTAAGATGGTTTTAGCCGACGACTT
>NC_020494.1:3046263-3048427 GCF_000184155.1 Fragaria vesca subsp. vesca
ATGCGCCATCACCCAGAATTATGTGTTCTCCATCTGCTGTCTATCTGTTCACATATAAATTGCACGCCATTCACCTTGCACATCGGATAAACTCTTGACATTATCGGCTTCATCGCTAGAAGTCTTAGTTCGTGCGACCAATTTGGGTGACCATCAAATTGAATATGGTTCATCTGCAACCAACAATTTAACATTGTAACTATAGATAATTATGCAATAAACATAAATACATACATAAATATTGAATTACGTACCCAGCCGCCAAAATAGTTTGCGAACTCCCTGTTGTGGTACTCGAGATCACCATGAATGTCTGGACAATATAGATGGATGTATTTCCAGTATTCAACTTCTGGACAGTTAATCAATACCCACCAGTGGGCAATGACTAGCTCATGTGATTGCAACTTGTAGGAGTCTGGCAAAATTCCATAAACTTCAACATCACTGGAGAGTATGGAAAGATTGAACTTCGGTACATCTACCGGCATGGCTTCGTCTGTTTCCTTCAACGCTCCTAAATACAACTTCATGTAGGTGACGCACTCGTGCGCAATATATGTTTCAGCTATACATCCTTCAGGCGCGGATTTATTAGCCACATAATCTTTATAGTCTCCAAGTTGCTTATAAATCAAGTTGCAAAGTGTTATGATTATTGAACATGTATATATATATATTGAGGAATTCAGGTGTAAAAAACGTACCTTTCCATGGGATACATCCAAGTGTAGTGTACTGGACCGGTAAGCAACAATTACTCGGGAAGATGAATCATCATGTGAGGCATGATGTCAAAAAAATTTAGAGGAAATATCCTCTCAAATTTACACATGATATAAATGATGTCCTCTTACATTTCCCGGAGGTTAGATTTTTTCACTTCCGGTGTGCATAACTTCTGGAAGAATCTTGCCAACACTACTAACGGCTCCACCACCTGACGGGGAAGGAACGGTCGAATGAAAACAGGGAAGAGACGTTGTAGCAGGATATGACAGTCATGACTCTTCAACCCGTACATCTTATTGTCCCAGAAGTTCACACACCGAGCTATATTTCCTGCATAGCCTGAGGATACTTCACACAACGCATCCACCTGAAAATTACGTTCTTCTGGCCAGGCTTCACGGTGTAAGGAGTTTGAGGCATTTTTTTCTTCCCTTCTTTCAACCACAGATCTCTTTTTAATTTCATTTTTTTGAGATCAATGCGTGCCTTAGGACCGTCTTTCGTCTTCCCCTCCAAGTTCAGCATTGTACCCACCACACTGTCGCAAACATTCTTTTCTATGTGCATCACATCTAGGTAGTGTCTGATCAACAACTTACTCCAGTATGGGAGTTCCCAGAATATGCTCTTATGTGTCCAGAATTTGTACCTGTCGGGTCTTTCAGGTATTGCCACCACAATGTTAGGATGATTGCTGAGCTGCCCAAAATCGTACTCATTAAGCACTGCTAAAATTTCTTCCCCCGTCCATCTTCTGGGAGGCACACCGTGTTCTACGGTCCCATCAAATGTCTTTTCATCGAACCGCCATTCGTGATTATATGGAAGGAAAGCACGGTGACCCAATCTGCATATCTTGTTGTAATGACTGCTGCTCCCCTTATCGCTAAGGCACTCTGGACAAGCCTTGTATCCCCTAACAACTTTGCCAGACAACATCCCACGGGCAGGAAAATCACTGATGGTACCAACAACCATGACATGCATCTGGAACATCTCGTGCATGTACTTGTCATAAGTGGGATGACCAACATCCCACAAAAACTGAAGCTCTTCAATCAAAGGTCTCAAATACACATCGAGACACTTCCCTGGATAACCGGGCCCCGGAATCAACAAAATCAACATATTGTATTCCTTCTTCATGCACATCCATGGAGGAAGGTTGTACGGTACCAAAATCACCGGCCATACACTGTATTGAAGACTCATGTTGCCAAAAGGGTTGAACCCGTCGGATGAGAGCCCGAGCCTCACATTTCGGACCTCTGACGCAAAATGAGGAAACTCCCTGTCTATATGCTTCCAAGCCTCCCCGTCAGCAGGGTGTATAAGGGTATCTTCGTCATGCAATTCCCTATCAACGTGCCATCTCATAGCTTTGGCCGTGTGTGAAGACATGTACAACCGCTCAAGCCTATCCCTCAACGGG
>NC_020494.1:3049357-3067531 GCF_000184155.1 Fragaria vesca subsp. vesca
CATATATATATATATATATATATATATATACACATCAAACGTACTCAAAATCAATCAACTCAATCACACTCAAAATCAATAAACTCAATCACACTTAAAAATCGATCAACTCAAATAAAACTCAATTAATCAACATATATATACATTGCACATACGTACCTATATATAGCTCCACAAACTAATTATGGACAGATTTCGACAACACCCAAACTTTTTCTCCCGTTTTTTCTTCTCCCGTTTTTTTTCCCAGATGAGCTGCTGCTGTCCAGATCTGCAAATATAAAGCATTTTAGCCGACGACATGTTAATTTCGTCGGCTAAACTTTTAAATATTTCGTCGGCCATAGTCTGTGAACTTTAGCCGACGAAATAAATTCTTTAGCCAACGACATTTTTTTTTCGTCGGCTAAAGTTTACCATAGTCGACGAAAATTTAACTTAGCCGACGAAGGAAAATTTCGTCGGCTAAAATTTAGCCGACGAAATAATGCTTCGTCGACCTGGTTTTTTTTTTTCGTCGGCTAAAGCCTTTCTTCTGGTAGTGTTGTAAAACAAAGTTTATTGCATAATTCGGGGCTTCAAACCTCCACCCCTAACTAAGATAAACTAGCCACATATTGTTGTAGAAATCACACAGAGAAAATAACTTCGAAAGTTAAAGATTACATAGAGAAGAAGAAAACTGTGAATGGAAGGAATGACGATGATCTTGGCGACTTCCCCTTGATGGATTCTTGTGCGATGCAGCAACGTGAAAACTCTATTGTAGTATGACGGCTTTGAAAATGTTCTGATATTAGGGTTTTGCCTTAAGTAGTCTCCAAGTCTTCAAAGCTTCCTTTTCAGACTACGTTTCCTTCTTTGACTAGAATCAATGTTTGGGCTATCTTTTGAATGGCTTCCACATATAATCCGGGCTTGTCTTTAGGGAAAATTATATTAATGATGTCACTCTTCAAAATCGTGCAAAAAACCCCAAGAAAGCTTCTCAAAATCCAGCCCAAACACTGCATCGAACTTGACTGCTGCACAGCTTTCCTGGAACTGCTGATTTTCTGTCCAACTTCGACGCTTCATAAATCCTAGATGCCATCACCGATTTGGATGATTCTTGACTCCAAATTGATCTACAAACGCACCTCTACAAATCTGGGCAGTAATCTCGATGAAACCATTCTCGAAACCTCATGGAAATAGGCCTTGAAAACTGGAGAAAATAAGCATAAACTAGTTTTCAGCTTTTTTGTGTTTATAGCTTCTGTTTTGGTGAAGTGGTTCTATCACCTTTCCTTGATATTTTTGACCTTGTGAATGATCAAACTCCATCCTTGACATCTCTACTTCGTATTGGAAGCCTTGCTTGCATCACTTGAGCACATATTTGCATTATCTTGCTCCACGAAGTACCTATGAAAATAACAAAGTTAAAACGATCTTTTTAAAGGAAAATATCTAAATTAAATGCAAAGGTTAAACTATAAAATTGTCGCATTTTATGCTCCTATCAAGTCTCCAACCATTCATTTGGTTGCTCCTCTACTATTCCTCTTTAGATTTCAAAAGGCCTTGTACATCTTATGTTGTGTTAAATTTTTTAATTTTCATTTACTTGAGCTTCTTAGGATGTATGGCGTTGTAGCGTCAAATCTATTGGGGTGTTACAGTAATACAACATGTGTTACTATGAATATTGACTTTGGGATTCTTGGCAGGAAAATAAGAAGACCAAATTTCAGACTTGAGTCCTTCGCTAACAGTGAGTCCTCCTCTCTTTATAGACTTGATGTCATTGAATTTGTGATTCTTTTTCGTATTTCATTTGTGGTTTGCACTTTATAGATCAGATTCTATTCAAGTTGTATTATTGGTGGGGTTAAATGGCTCTTTGGCAAAGAAACATTTAGGTTGGTCAATATATGGAAGGGGAGTGGACGTTCACTGGGGAAAATAATTTATACATTGCCTTTACTGGACGACAAGTTGATGACTAGTGACTCATGTGAAGACAAATTTGATTTTGATCTTAGTAGCAATTGTTTCTAGTATTCTCACAATCGATTGTTATATATATATATATATACTCTATAGCTATATATATATATGCATACACATGTGGTGATATACTCTGCATATACATATTTGCACTTGACATCTTTAGCTGCCGAGTGCTGGAGCTTGTATATAATTCAATATCTATTTTTCAATCTCTATTGCGACTGATTTAACAATGTTGTAGTTATTCTCCTTACAATTTCTGAATGCAGTAAGGAAAAAGATTGGAGGTTTTTTTGCAGCTGCACATAGTAGGAAAAAGATTGGAGGATGTAGATGACATGATTCTTATCTTGTTGCAGTTTCAAGAACTCTGCGCTCATGGTAAATGAGAAATGAGAATGTAGTAGTAGTTCTATATGTAGATTAGGAGTAATATGTATTGTTATTATATACTTTTATTCTTACACTTCAATTGATTTTGTAATTGAAGTGGATTATTGACATTTAATAAAGAGTTACTTTCTTTGTTAAATCTGAAGTTTAATTCGCAATCAAACAACATAAGTGCGTATAACAAGCAACAAGAATGTGTAGTTCAATAGACAATAAAACGACATAAGCCCTTCTAACAAGCAACAAAAACATGAAGTATAATGGATATTCAAACGACATAAGTCATCCTACCTAACAACATAAAAGTGAAGTTAAACGAATTATCAGGCGATATAAGTGCCTCATCAGACGATATATATATGTCGTTGGTTTTCCATTCAGACAATATAGAGTCTAATAATTTTCTAAATTTGACAACATCAGACGACATTAAATTGTTATTAGAAACCTCATCTAACAACATCATGTGAATGTATTTGTCGTTACAGGTTATGTAGATCGACGATTATATACAGTGTAAGGTTGTATCACACTATATCTATTTCGACAAATCCTTCATTTTTTCTTCTTTCACTCGACATTTAAATGTTGTTGTTCTTCCATTCAGACAACATAAATTTCGAAACCTTCCAGACTTGTCAAATATCAGACGACATATAATGTCTGACTTGCACTCACACGGCAGTGGAGAACTGTCGTCTGATAGCCTATCAGATGGCAAGGCCTCAGACGACATATGTTTTTTCGTCGTTGTTGAGCAGTAAAAAAAAAATAATAATAATATAAGAGAAGAGAAAGGGGTGTATGGTGCTGTAAAAATAAAAAGCTGCATGTGGTTATGATAATAGTTAACAATAGAAGTTACAAATCGTCTCATGCAACATAGTTCCATGGTTGACCAACTCTTCATAAAACAAAACAGCCGAAACAGAAGTCAAAAGAAGAAGTTTTCAAAGTCAAGTTGGAGCTAATACATCCAAATTTCAAAACTCAAAATCTTCCAACAGCTTAGCTTCGTGATCTTCTGAAGAATTCGAATTTCAAATATGTTCCTATCCGATCAGTCCACACTCCTCTATATAAAGACCTTGAGCCTGCACAAGAAAGAGAGTTCATTAAGAAGCAAAAAACGCACAGAGAAGAGAGAGAGTAGTGAGAAGGCTGAGAGATAGAGGAAAGTGAGAAGAACAGAGAGTAGAGTGAGAAAAAGGAAGAAGAGCAGAGTTCGGATTTTTGTACCGAAGGAGATCAGCAAGAGGGAAGAGTTTTAGTGTTACCTGGAGATATCGACTGGCAACGTAGAAGCTTCAAGTTCAAGTATCTCGCATCGTTCTCTCCATGGCGTTGCTCAACACTTTTTTCTTTATTGTTGCTGATGTCTCCATGAGTGCAGTACACACATAGTCTGGCTTTGCAATTTTCATCCTCTTCTATACATCACCAAAAAAATAAACTCCCTGTCCTAGAAGCCTTAAACACCCAAGCTCTTACCATTGCCCATCAAACAAAAAGCCAAACACTTCTCTATCCCTCATGTTAAAAAAAAAAGTAGAATGCACAACAAAACATGTTCACAGGGAAAACACAAGGAGGAAGGAATCTTCAGCTTTTCAACGACAAGCAATGGCATGGAGGAGGCTCACCTGTGCTCTTTAGCTCACTATCGATGCCTATACGCTGTACGTTCAGTGTGTTAACGGGCGGTAGTATAGCTCGTCTTCTGGATGTCCTCCGGCTCACTCTTTAGCTCACTATCGATGCCTATAAGTTGTACGTTCAGCGTGTTAACGGGCGGTAGTGTAGCTTGTCTTCTGGATGTCTTCCGGTTCACTCTTTAGCTCTCTATCGATGCCTATACACTGTACATTCAACGTGTTAACGGGCGGTAGTGCAGCTTGTCTTCGGGTCTGCTTTGGTCAATCCTCCTCGATATGCTGTCGGCTCTCAACACTGCCCCAAGGATGCTACTGTGTTCCCAACGCTGCTCCAAATGCCAAAAGAGCCACACACAATGTTTGAGGACAAGTTGTTACCTACCCGCATCATTGACATCATCAGAATATGGCCCAATGTTTCTTAAAAGGCCAAAAGTGAGGAGAAGGCAGTGTATTTGTTACCTGGAAATGGTCTGCTACAGTCATACCCCAAAAATTTACCATTGTATACTCGCCGGCCGGAACAAGAGATCACCTCCCAAATAAGCTATATGGAGACCTGTACAGAGAAGCGTGAATTGTAAAATGCGTGTTGAGCCTTTGTATGAGCTACTAATACTTGTACCAAAGCAATATAATGTCTAATGACAAAGAGAGGGTCTGCAACTCTACCTCTTCTCTAAATTTGCGGTGGAGAGCCTTACTTTGAGAAATTCTACACGTCGTCAAAGCTGTATTTAAAGACACAACACTAGAGCTATTTTTAATAACAAAGCAAGATGACAAACAAAGCAATTAGACCAAGCGGTGGAATTGCAGACACATAAAAAAAAGCTTAACCAAGTACAGTATTGATGTTAGTGGTTCATGGTGGCAAGGCACCTCTTGAAGACACACGTCCAATTTGTTGTTCCTATATACACAAAAGACAAAAGTCTTAATCAAATGTTAGTCGGTGACTACAAGGCTATGCCCACCCAAAACTCAGAAGCACAAAATGAAGAGAAGGAGCTATTACCCAATGTGCGCTCTCGATCAAGGTGGAGTGCAGAAACGGAGGCGGCATCTCTCCATTTATAGAGGGGCGAATCCTTCAAGAGTTCAAGTTCGACTCCCAATTGCATTCGATTTCCATCTGCAAACGGGTCTCTATCCTCGAGATGATAATCATCGAAATGTTGTCGAGCTTATCAAACTGGGAAAAACGTCTCTGAGTTTCAGTTGTTGAATGAAGCGGCTTTTAGAAGAGTTTGTGGTTCACATGATCTCATCAAGGCTACAAGTTCCTGTTGAGCATTATTCAACGAGTACCAAGCCCACTCAATTATCCAAGCCTCTTGGTCACACTGACACATCATCCGTTTCAGGTGTCCAAATCAGTTCGGTGGAAGCTTCACCAAACAGAGGCTCCATGGAACAAAATTAAAAAATGTGTGACCAGTACGAAACCAAAAATCTCAAATGTTGAACTACATTGGTTTGATCCCTTCACAGGGTATGTAGGCGGTCTGGATTTAAATCTAGATGCAACCACGACTCCAAATAAATCTTCGGATTTTCCTGAAGCCAAAAGCTCGATATATAGCCCAAATGTCTTCAGACACAAATCCAAATACAAAAATCGAATCTCTGGTTGACCTACACCAAATTTGTCCTAAACACTACTCCTACTTTAAAATCAAAGCCTTTCCATCGAGTCATTCACTTGTTGGAATTCTTGAACTACGAATGGCTTGATCCCTTCCCAAGGGTACGTAGGCAACCCATTCAAATTTTCAGGTGCAGCCGTAAAAACAAACACACACACACACCCCCCATTGGTTAATTTTCTTTTGGAATCAAAGGGTTTTCCTCTCAAAATAAGAGGATGTAATTAAGAGATATGTTATCTTGAATGGGTCGAACTTAACATAATAAAAGTTCATATTTTAGCGAGTATTTCGGGTTGAGATATTATTTACGATTTATACTTGATAATTAAATCTCGCTTATAATTATAGTTGGAGAATATTTTGACATGTGAGACACGTCATTGAGTTTTATTTTATTTTCTTATGATAATTTCAAGAAAAGAATTTGGGGAAGTTTTATGGATTTAAGTGTTTCATATGTTTCTAGTCACCATACTAAGGTCGGTTTTTATTCATTGCTAACTAGCCTTTATTAGCGGTCCTCACCATAGGTGAGTCGAGCGCTAAAGCTCCGACCCGAGCTTGGAAGACTCCTCTTACATGGTGATATCTCTTCTCCTTGTTTTATTTTCTCATTTATGTATTTGATTAACCAACGAGGCTGGTTTGTCCATTTTTACGTGATTCTGGATATAAAGTTTTATGGATGATCAAAGTTGCGTGCAGCTAAGTTTTTAAAGTTTAAACATGGGAAAGTATTACGTTTTTGTTAAATAATTTAATTTATTTTTGTCCACTCACTCTAACATTTTCAAATGTTTTCCCTTGGACCCTTCGGTTTCAAATGCCCAGATTGCAGGTTAGCTTAGAAGAGGTCGGATGTACACAGAGTTGAGGCATAGTCAATAACACAGCTTTCGCTGGCTCCCTTATCTATGTTTTCCTTTCTTATTAGAATTGCTCTGATAACCTTTGAGACTGTTGTTAATTATTTAAGGCATGTTGTGTTCTGGGTGTTGATGTAGAGCTGGGAGCAGGGTGGCTCCAGGAGTTGAGGATAGTTTGTTTGATTATAGAAGTGTATGTTTAGATTTGGCAGGTAGGATTATCTATTTTCAAAAGAGGTTATACTGAAATTTTTGGTAAAATTTTGCTTGAGGTGGGTCCTGATATACTCAATATAACGTCCAATGCTAGGGAAATTCTCAAGGAGTTCATATTTAAGAGGAATATCCTGAATACATACCAGAGAGAGAGAGAGAGTTCATGGTGATGTTCTTGATCGCTTTGACTCCATCATAAGGTTGAATAACTATGGGCGCCTGTTGGTACCACCACGCTCCTCCTCTAAGGACCTTGTTTCTATCTTTGATGAGATCAAAGCCGATAACAAACATGTTATTTGGATACTCCTGAATATGAAATTTTCGTTCCAGAACCCATACACGGCGATAGAAACATTTTAAATCTGCAAGACTTGGAGGCTCTGAGTTAAGAGGTTTTGCAATCAGGAAGGATTGTGTCGCTCCTCTCTTGGGAGCAGTGATGCGATGGGAGAGGTATACTACCTTCAAGTTCGGCAGCATAAGGGAAGCAACAAAGGATTTGGTTATCATCTATCGAAGCAGTTTGGATAGATGAAGAAGATGCAAAGGACTTGCATAAGTTATGCATTGATGACGCATCAGAGGATGAGTGTTTTGGTGTACTTGATGAAGAGGGAAAGTTGAGTTTTGGTAGCTGGAAAGCCATGGGAGGCAGCGAGAGAGAATGGAGCAGTAGGGGATTGCGTGCAGAGACAACGGCAACAACGGTTTTAGAGCTAGGAGAATAGGCGCAAGCTAAGTAATTATTTCTTGATATTTGCTTTCCTTGTTATCTATTTAATTTCTATGGAGCTTCTTTATAATTTTTCATAAACTAAGTGTTATTGTCATGATGTGATTCTAAATTATGCTTGAAGTAAAGTTGCTTGAGTTTGGAAAAGAAAAGAATTTTGCAAAGGCTTATTGATTTTTATGCTTGAAGTATTGAAATGTTTTCAAAGAATTGACTTCTTTAGTTGGTGAAGAAAAATGATTATTTAACTTACCTTACGAGTACCCAACCCAGCGAGATACTATAGTACTTCATCAGTTCCGGTTACGTGTACGTGTACCTCCCCGCTCTGTTTGAGTACCGACAGAGGCATAAGTGTATGACCAGCTCCCCCGCTCTGTCTGATGCGCACAAGTGTACAACCAGTTCTTACCCCCTCCCCCGCTCTGCTATGTTGAGCTCAACATAAGTGCATGACAGTTGTCTACCACGCTCTGCCTATTCTAATTAGTTTATTGTAGGTGCATGACTAGTTTTCTTTGGGTACAAGTTTGGTAATGTTTTGAGGTGAAACTTATTTACAAAAAGTTGAGTTACAAGAAAGTCTTCAGTTACTCTACTTATTGCTTAAGTGTTCTCATGAGTTGTAGGTGAGCCGTGGCTTCGTTGGTTAAAGTGTTTGACTGACAACTTTGAGATCATGGGTTCAAACCTCACTGATATATGTAGGGTGTGTGAGTTAATAATAAAAAGTTAAAAAAAAAAAAAAAGTGTTCTCATGAACTTTCATTGAAATAATGTAATGATCGTCGCCACATGTTTACCTTATATATTTATTCTTGAAATATTCATATGATTTTTCATTCCATAATTCGGTTTTCTATGATCTATTGGTTCTTTGCATTAAAGTTTGCGAAAGAGAAATGATTTTTAAGGAAACAAGTTTAATTAATTGAATGATAGTTTTAAATTAAATTTTTGTCCTCTCATTAAGTGAGCTTGTCTCACGTTTTTTATGTTTTTCTCAAGACTCTTTGGATTTTTTCGTTTTGCCCAGGTAAGAGATTTCACAAAGGTCGGACGGCACCACATTGAGGCATTCTCCTTATCCACCATCGTCCATCTCCATTTGTAGGATTCGATCATTTTCTACTTTTTTATTCTCTACTTATTTAGACAATGTAACTTATGCTCTGATGTAACCATGATTAGGTAATTTAGGATTCCTAGTATGTTATCGTGGGGTTAGTGACCCCATATTTTGGGTTAGTGGTGGATAATTGTTGTGATGGACTCGGGTGTTTGGGAGTCATTTGAGATGTGTGATATTATAAGTTATTTGTGTATTTACAAGTTTTTGAGTTATCTATTTTTAGAGGAGGTTATGTCGAAATTTCATAAATTTCCTTTATTTTGGTTAAGTAGATCCATCTTGGATTCTAATGGGGAATCTGGGAGCGGGTCTGTCAACTTGGTATCAAAGCATTAGGTTGTTAGGTTATGTAGACTTTTCTTATTTTCTTCTATCTTATGCGCTTGATGGTGTCTAGTATCGATCTCTTAAGTGATGGCCTGACATAGTGGCAGTTTATGAGCTTTGAAGTCATGAGTGGCCTAGTGTGGAGCCTTTTTGAGGGCTCTCTAGTCAACATAAACCAAACTTTTGTGGAAAACAATAACAAATTGGATGTATAACTTTGCCCAATTTTACATGATCCTTTATATGTAGATCAAGTGATCATAGAAAACAAAAGATCCAAAGGATTCTTTGACAAGAATATAAATTATTCCTTGAACAAAATTTGAGAAGTCAACTTTGCCAAAAGACACAAATGATTGTCCTCTACGTTGTTTGAAGGTTTTGAATCCCTTTACGTGTTTTTTAAGAGTGATTTTGTATGGTTGCCGGTAGCGGTTCGGGACATTAAGCGGGAAGCTCCTCTTGGACCGTGCACAACAAGTTATAGGTTAGGGAGTCAAGACTGGGGTTGCCAGCATATAACTTTGTGATGCTTAGGTCAATGACTTGATTTGATGCGAGAGAGTAAAGTTTGGAGAGAGAACTTACTTGAAATAGGCAGGTGTCCCTGTTTATATAGTTTGTGTTGGGAATCGTGCCAGTCCCCCTCGATGTGGGACTGGTTGCTGCTTCGAAGCATGCTCAGGTGCCTGGGTTATGGTCTTCGGCAGTGGCTTTGGGAGGCTCCCCTAAGGGACTCCTCAGTGCCGCCACGCTGTCCGGATGGTGGGCTCGACCCTCCAGTGATTAGCGGCCGATGTACGGCTGGCTCCGGCAACCGTCAAGAGAAGGTGCGATCATGACATTTTCCTCCTTGCGGGGAGGGTGGTAAACAAAGAGCTTTTAAGAATGTCATGTCATATAAGTGAGGAGTTATCATTTGATTAATTAGAATGCATAATAATGTACTTTATATCGAGACATATCCAAGTTGTTGCTGGTTCACCTAACATCACTCAGATATTTAACACGATTACATATCTCAATCATATGTATTCTTATTTCATTGTTTGTCTTGGTTCCTAGATACTAGATGTCAGTACTCTAGTTATATTTTTTGTGTTTTTGTATCAGAGAGGACTTGTCTGAGTGTATTAAACTTTTTATTTTGTAGAATCCTTTTCAAATAATGATATCCTTATCTTATTAGTTAAGGTATGGATTTCCTTATTAGACTCACTTTTTGATCATATTTTCTCATCTTAACCGTTCAGTATCTAGGTATATATGAGTATATCATCTCTACAAATTTCAGTCAAATTGATAATCGTTAAGGCATTCAAAACTGTGATTTAGAGTTAAAAGAACGTACGATTCAAGATGAACCGATTCAATTTGTTCATTGATTTAATATATTTCTAATACCTTAACGATTACCAAATTAACTGAAAATTTGCAGAGATGATCAAGTCATGTATGTCTAAATACTGAACGACTATGATGAGAAAATATGATTAAAAAGTGAATCAAATTAAAGAAATCAGTACCTTAACTAAGGTAAGGAGATCCTTATTTGAAAATATATACGTGTGTGTAGGTACGTAAAGTTTATGTCCTCCTAATATACCTTTTTCTGTATGAAATGTAAAGATAATCTAAACTATCATCACGCAAGAGTCGAAGAGAAGAACATATATTGGTTTGGAATTTCCGGCAGAGCTGCAGCTCTTCCAAAAAAGTTGGACATGATCCGCCAACGCCAAATTCTAGCAGTGCCATAGCCAGCCAATTATATCGTCAATCAGACTCAGCATTACTGGAACGCTAAGTTAATATTGGTGCTTAGCAAATGACAATACATACAAACTCATATTGACATCATACAGTATCCTCTCAACTCTTTCCTCACAATTAATCATGTATTAAACAACTAAATTGACTAATTGTGTGAATGATGAATTGATGATGACCGACCATCACCGTCGTTTAATTAATCAACCTGGTGGCGAAAGAGGATTCCTAACTCCCACAACAAAACAAACTCCTCGAATAGTTTCAACTTCAACTCCTCCCTTCCAACCCTTTTCCGGCCAATTCCATTTCATGTTGAATATTATGACCAATTCTTAATACGTCGGCACCCAATTATGTGTACGTCTTGTTATATTTATTTTGGTTTGGTTAGGCAGACGTCTCTTTCATTAATCCTTCGAATCCTCCATACGATGATCGATTGACATCAATGGTTCTATGAATTGAATCAGTTTTTCAACTTTCCAATATATAGTTCAAATAAGAGAAGTAAAATAGAAACCTATGATCAAAATTAGTGATGGACAAAGAGATCATATCCTTACTATCACGGTGCCTTCATCAAGGTGTCCACGAAATCCTCAATGTTTCCCTCCACAGCATAATACCACACTTTGCATCGGAGCGGATTCAGTACACCTCGGAGTACTTAAACCACTCTATGGGTCCCATCTTTATTAACAGATAAGCCAACGGGGTTACCCGCCAAAAAAAATCAAACCACGGTAAAAACTAAAAACTAAAAACCCAGGATAGTGGTCGCCACCTCATTTCATCTTCTTCACCTTCCCCACGACAGTTAAACCAGAGAGAGAACTTTCATACTTTTCACTCACACACCATGTCCTCCTCCTCCTTCACTCTCCCTGATGACGACTCCGTCCCCACCGTCGGGTCAACCCGCCCGTTCGACGACGATGACTACCTCAGCTACGAGCACGACTCCGTAGTAGTAGACGACGTCTTCGCTACGCCTCAGCCGCTCATTGAGCCTCCATCTCCGCCGTCGATCTTCGCTGCCGGATCGAACGATCCGATTCAGCCGGAGATGCTGCCAGAGGAGGGCGCCGCTCTCAGGGAATGGAGAAGGTACGGCTTCTGATTCCTCTTAGTTTTGCAATTGAATGATTGATCTAGAGCAATATGTTGAATTTGGATTTTTGTGCAATTCAGTTGAAATTATTGGCTTTTGAATTGGTTTGATCTGGGAAGGCAATTGAAGATACGGTGTCGGGGAAGGCGGTGCCGATAGAGGAGACCCATTCTAATTTCGATCAGATTCAGCCGATTCTTTGAGTGAATCAATTTAATCCCATCTTTAACAGAGAACCTCCTCCTCTTTGTTCTTCAATATTTTGAAATTAATTGTCCGTGTAATATTTACTGTTAGAAATTTAACCATGTCGATTGGATTTTTTTGTCTCGATCGTTTGAAACGGTGTTAGTATTAGTGTTAGTGTTAGTATTAGTGTTAGTGTCGTACAGTTGACTGTATTAAATGAATGATTGTGATTGGTCAGTGACTATTGGTTCACATGCACCTCGGTACATACAAGAACTTTCGTTTGTTAACGTAGCTAAACCATGTTAGATTATTTCTAATTATAAATTTGTTTCAATTTTCTTCCAATATCCTAGTTATATACATGTACTAGACACTAAGAGCATCTCCAACAGCTTTCTCAAAATTTCTCTAAAATGAGAAAGCAATAGCTAAAATCTCCAAAAAAATTATGCTTAAAATCCAACAGCTTCTCCATTTTAGAGATTTCAGTATTGAATACAACAATAAAATATACTATATCATTATTAATTATAACAAAAAAACATTATATATGTCATTGTAACAATAAAATACCCAATAAAATATTCTATTGTTGTCTAGAATTCGTTGGAGCACGTGAATAATTTAATTTTGGGGAAGGAAGACTTTGCTGCAAATTTGGGAATGAATGTTTCTTTTTCTTCTCCATCCCCATTTTGGGGAATAAGATGTGGAAGCTATTGGACCTAAAAACAGCTCTATATTCCCCAAAATTGAGAAGTTCAAGAAAATAGAGAAGCTGTTGGAGATGCTCTAACTGAAACACTTGTTTATCCATAAACTTGAACATCTGTTTACGTGTTAAATATGAGCTTAAGTGCACGTTTGATACTTGGGATTACATTAGACTTCCTTATTTTTTAAGACTGTTATATACTTATGTGGGGTGTCTTAAGTTATACTAATATTAACCCTAACCCATATTTGATGTTGCATGAGATTAGAGGGTAGTTTTCTTGGTTTATGGTTTAGAATGATGGTGCTATCTAAGGATGACCTATTTGAGTACCTACAATAACACCATCTAAGGAGGCCAAAATGAAAACAAAATGTTACGTATGCTCATTTATTTTAGTACCCAGTAACACCAAACACAGTACTAACTAAACTTGACTTCTTATTTAGCACAGTCTCATTTAGTCTCATGAAACAAACATGCACACAAGTACTGATCGATCACTAATGATTGACATTATACTAACCTTATCATTTCAGTATTGTTTAGTAATAATACTATATTTAACTTTGGACAAAATACTGGTCACTTCTTATACTTTTGTGATCTCGACAGTTTAGTCCTCATTTTCTGAATTTCAACCGATCAATTTTCATACTTTTCAATCTCACACAATTAGGTCGATCCATCCATCCATTACGGTTAAGTTGTTGACTTTGACATTATTTTCATGCCAGCTTAGCTAGATGCAAGTCACGTCACTTGACAATTGACAATTTCACCCTTACTTTATGAATTCAATTGCACACCCCTCTCTCCTCTTTCTCTGCGCACCACCTCAACTCACTACCACAACTCAACTACAAGGTCTAATTTTAACATTGTCACTGCGATCATACCTATATCTACCCTTCATATAAATGTGATCATGTGGCAACACACACTTTGTATGGTATTTCCCACTGTTTACCTACAATTGCGGTTATAAATAACAATTTATCTGGCTCGAATGGTTCTTAAACTCATCTTCTTTTTTGTAGTATCAAGTTATGAGTTATTCATGAATCAGTTTGTGATAATAAGATGAGACTCACACTCATTCTAATATATATATATATAGTAGTAATTAAACACACGAATCAAATATACTAAAATCATTCACATACATACTTACATATGGTTGTAAACGCATGAAACCTCATACACCAGAATGGTTCGCTTTATTTCCGTTCGTATTCAGCCATTCTCGTTTCAAGTAAGTAAACAAAACCAAAAACACAACACATTAAATGCAATTGCTTTGGAGCATTTGTAAATATAGCCAATAGAAGCAATCGCGCACAACCTTACTAATCGGTTTCTAATCTATGAATATACCTTCAATGAAAATGTAAAACAAACGACTAATTTGACATTACCCAAAAGGCGCAACTTAGAGCAAAACCTAGACTAAGCTAAAACTAAGATATCTCTAAACTAAAAAAAAGAAAAAGAAAAAGAAAATTAGTATGGAGAACTTTGTACCAGACGGAAACCTAGCCAATAAGAGTGGCCGCCGGCGCAAACAACGCCTCCAACGGTGGAGGAAGGTCGTGCATGCGAAAATGATGGTGATCGATGCATAGTCCAAGGACATGCAAATTGATAAATAAACCATTATTGTTGGTCCAATAAGATAAGATAACGTATTCTAGTGCAAATGGTTGGCATGGGGAGCACTACCATTACATTTTTAACAAACTTCGGGGAGAAATCATGCATATTATAAACCCTACCACTTACCTTATCTGACACTTATATCATTATATGTGGCCACTCCACAATTGTCTTTCTTCTCCTTCAACATTGCCCACCAACAAAATCAATCTGGCATCAAAGTTGCAAAGAAGCCCCCCTCTCTCTTATTGGTTCTGTAAATTTAGTTTCTTGGACCATAGACTCGTAGGATGGAGATGATGGGATCCTATTAATATGGTCCCTTTCCCAACCTAACATTAATAAAGTGCTAATTGTACATGGGGACATGGTCCAGTGAAGCTACGAAAGGAGGAATCTTCACTATATTAACTCCCTTGCTGCTTAGCATCTTTTTATTATTTTTCAAGGAGAAAGAAAAATGAATATAATGCAAAAAAAAAAAATATATTAATTGATATCTAATACACAATAAGGATCTAAGCTAAAAGAAGATGTCAAATTCTTCATAATTTCGCCACGTCAGGTATTACTCAAGCCAATATCAAATAAAAAACTCTTGACGTCATCAGAGTCGAGAGCACCATAACAACCGGTCGTATACCACATATTACAATGAATTACGTACATACATCGTCAATGTTACAAATTCTTGGAAGAACTTCTTCATTAACGCATAAGATCTGTTAAACGATATTGTTCGGAAATTAATCATGTAGACTTCAGTAAATTTTTATTTTTAATCATTAATCCTGTAGATTTCAGTGAATTTTTATTTTATTTTGTTTGAATACGTATTATTTTTTTGTGAAAATTACGTATGAAAAGAAATTTCAGACAAGAAAAACTATAGAAAAGAAGAAAATGATAATAATGAAGCAAATTAAAGGAAGAAGATGGTTGAGCGAGTGAGTGAATGAAAAAAGTAGATGACATGCAGCCGCTTTCGCAGTTTGTCGTAGCTCTCCATTCATTTCATTCATCTATCTTATATATAAATTCATTTGATACTTTATTATTTCACATCTTTCTCCATCTCTCTCTTTTCTCTCTCTCTCTCTCTCTCTGTCTAACCATTCGAGGAAGAAGCATGGAGAACCAGAATACTCCTCCCCGAATCTGCATCGTCGGGCCTTGAAAGGAAAAAGAATAAGGGAATTCATGGATTCTTAGGTAGCTTTGTGCCACTGTTTCAGTCCCTCAATGTCTTTCCTTTGTTTTTGTTGTTTATTCCATTCCCTCTTAATCAACGTCATGATGCGCTTTTGGTGTTTTTTCAGGGTTGCGAATTTGGTGGGTAATGTAGAGAGCACTCTGGTTTTGATTATTCAATCACTATGGCCTCGGATTCTTCTGCTCAAGGTATAAATTATGCTCAGGCTTTTTCTGGGTTTTGATTCGTCTTGATTTCTGGTTATTGGGTTGTATTGGTTTGCTTGAGTTGTACGGAAAGTTTGTTTCTTTTTTGAATCAGGATTCTGGGTTTTACTGGGTTGGATGAGTTCTTTATTGTAATTCTGTGTCTTTGTATCAGTTTTTAGATTCATGGTTAGTTTTCAGGATTTCAAATACCTTTATTATGTTCCGCAATAGATAGCTTGATTGTGAAGGTATAGATTTCTGATTTGTTGAGCTGCATTGATGTAATGGAGTGGTGTCATTTTCACTGCAATGTCGTCTCTCTGAACCAATTAGGAGAAGTAAGCTTTTAAGTTTTTAAATGGGTTGATTTGAACGAGTGTGCGAACTCATGTGGAGAGGTGTGCAGAATTGCAGAGCCCTCTGGGGGGAGGATCTGAAAAGTCAACTGGGTTTGTGTTTATTGTTTACTTTCAGAGTTGGTGTGTGAGTTTCATCGCTGCTTTACCTAATTATTTGTCACCGTCCTGATATACAATCTGTATTCTTTGAGGTTTAGTTGGGCTGTCTTAGAATTTCAAGTCAACCATTCTTGGTTATTTGTTACTATTTATTGTAGTTTGTGTTCAATAGTAAGTGAGTTTGACAACACAAATTGTAGTTTGGTCTGGGCCACTTAGTGTGTGTTTACAGTCTGAGTCGGTGGTAGTGGAAGCAGACAGTTTACATGTACATTTTAGTTGCATAGGAATTTGTTATCGTTCCTTTCATGTTTGTGTTCTTTTATAGTTGCCATGCCATGAATATGGACTATGAAGTGAAAGAAGTGCCTTAGATCCCTAATAGAATACGTTTTGGATTTCAAAGTTTTTTGCATTGAAGCATCTTCCCTCTGTTTGACTCTCATGTTCTATACTGATATACGCAATCTTCTCTTTGACATTAGGACTTGCACAAGATCTGTCAAATTGCAGTAACTTAAGTATAGACAAAAAAAGAAAGCTGGTCTATGAAATATCAAAATGGTCACAGGGTGCTTCTGAAGTGCTACAGGCATGGAGTCGTCAGGAGATTTTACAAATTCTATGTGTAGAGATGGGGAAAGAAAGGAAATATACTGGCCTGACAAAAGTGAAAATAATAGAGCACCTTCTGAAAGTTGTTTCTGAAAATCAATCAGGAGGAAATGAGGTTGTAGCTGACCTTAAACCTCAGTCATCCACTGCATCTGGCCAAAGAATTACCAAAAGGCAGAGGAAAACTGAGAATCCATCTCGAGTATCTGTTCTAGAAAATAGTTCTCCCATCAATATTAGTGGTAGCGAATTAGCGAATACTAAATTCTGCAAAAACTCAGCTTGCAGAGCTACCTTAAATCAAGAAGATGCATTTTGCAAGAGGTGTTCATGTTGCATATGTTATCAGTATGATGATAACAAGGATCCTAGCCTATGGTTGGTTTGCAGCTCGGATCCTCCATTCCAGGGTAAATCATGTGGCATGTCATGCCACCTTGATTGCGCTTTTAAACATGAAAGGTCTGGTATTGGAAAAGAGGGACGACGGATGGGACTTGATGGGAGCTTTTATTGTGTATCTTGTGGTAAAGTGAACGATTTGCTTGGGTAAATATTCTTTCATAATAATTTTAGTCACTCCATTTTTACTTTATTTTTTTATCTTGCTTCAAGTTTTACTGATAACAGTGAACACAGTTATTATATTATCCTACCTTTTTAGAGATGACTATTTTATTATTAGAGCTGACTATTTTATATTTATTATTATAAATTTTTATATCAACGTTGAGTAATGCAGCTTAAGACTAGAGAGATGGACATTAGCTCTGAAGATCAACTGTGTTTTCATATAGTGGTTTTATGAGTGTCAGATAATTGACGCTAATAGTGTCACCTAAAAATTGCTGTAATTTATTTCATTTTCGTGCCATATCATTCTTATTTCACTCTTCTGTGGAAACAAAGCCAGCCTGGGAGACTAGCCATCATCTTTTATGCAACTACCTTAGTGAGATGACTGCTCTTAGTCAGTGATAGGCGATCTTGCTGAAGAAGTATTTGAGCAGTTTTTTTGTTTCTCTTTTGATTAGCTGTCAGGTAGTGTTCGTCTTTCTTCAGTAAAATCAGCAAAACTATCTCTGGTGATACTTATCTTGGGAGTTAGAAACATAAGACCACATAAACAACACGTGTTGGATGGATTTACTGGGCATGCTTCTAGCTCCCCTTCCCAAAACAACTGCTAAATTTTCATTAGACTACTGAAAAGTTATTAATATTATCATTATATATATATATATATATACACACACAGAGTATCAGGTGCGGACGTCCGCA
>NC_020494.1:3067616-3093083 GCF_000184155.1 Fragaria vesca subsp. vesca
ATTCGGCAGACTCGCCGGGGAGGGAAAGTGGTCGGGGACGTTGCTACTGTCCGCTGGGGTGGAGGCACGCCCTCGCCGGCGCCGTACGGTGGCGAACGGAGAGACGTCCGCACTATAAGGTAGTGCGGACCTCCGTATCTGAAACACTGTGTGTGTATATATATATATATATATATTTTATTTATTTTTTTCTGGGAGGAGTATCACCAAACATTGCCTGTATTGATACATTTTAGAATAAGATGTTTTTATCCTGTTTTTCAGAAAAAGTGAAATTAAGTTGAAGCTAATAGAAATATAAATTTCACTTCTTAGGTATTGCTTGGTCACTGACTTAGCTGCTTCCAATTAAGTTGATGCTAGACAAGGACCCAAAAAATAGGAAGAAAGAAAACACTATTTTCTCTACTGGTTAGAATAGATGTTATTTTTCATCCATTACATCAGTCTGATTCGGATTTCTACTCTTACATGTATGTAGATCCTGGCGAAAACAACTAGTGATTGCAAAAGATACCAGACGGGTGGACATACTGCGCTATCGTGTGTCCTTGAGTCATAAGCTTCTCAAAGGAACTGTGAATTATCAAAAGCTTCACAAAATTGTGGATGAAGCTGTGAAGAAGCTTGAAGCTGAATTGGGTCTGTTAACTGGCTTACCCAATAAGACGGGTCGTGGTATTGTTAATAGGCTTTCTTCTGGACCAGAGGTTCAGAGACTTTGTGCATTTGCCGTGGAGTCTCTTGATTCATTAGTTTCCAATGCAACATTCCATCCATTGCCCAAGCCTGAAATACAAGGTAATCCAAATTCGAATAACTGTCAAATTATCACCAGTCATTGGCTCTAATTGTACCCCAAAATCTATTTGCTGGTTAACCTTGTTACAAAATCTGTTTGCTGGTGACCCTGTGCAAGAAACATAATTATGATTTGATTGAGCTAAGTAATTAGTTTGCTATGATCTCTTCAGTTATTTCCCACAGTTATTTGGTTTTTATATTTATTTTTGGGGGAGTGAAAGTTGTACTCCCCATTTTACAATCCACACCCCCTCTTTCAATTTTTAGTTAAAGTTTACATGAAAAGACAAAACACATGTTACTAAATACAAGATTTAAGTTACTAAAAGAGGGAGTGTGGATTGTAAAATGGGGAGTGCAAATTTCAATTCAATTTTATATTGGTGTGCTCATTCTTTCTTTCTAATTGAAACATGAAAAGTCCATGAGTTTATTGGAGATATTATTTTTATTGCTTTCTTTGGACATTTGTGTATCAAAGGAACCAACAGGGCTTGTGTTGATTGTACATCTTTTAAAACTTTCAGGTTTAGATTTGATTGATCCAGATATGATCAGATTTGAGGACATCCATTCTACATCCCTCAACGTGATGTTGGGTTCTGTAGATCCTACCCCAGAAAGCTTGGTTGGTTACAGGTTGTGGCATTGTAAGGCTCAAGATATGAATTATCCAGCAGAACCAACTTGCACATTGTTACCACCGAAGACAAAGTTTATTGTTACAGGACTAACTCCAGCTACAGAATACTGCTTTAAGGTCAGTTCATTTGATAAATCAAGACATCTGGGCATGTGTGAAGTTCGGATCTCCACAAGTACTGCTGGGAATGAAGCTCCAAATTGTTCAGTCACAGAGCGAAGTCAAAGCCCAGCTACCAACTATAGTGGCCTTTCTAATCCATCTTCAGTGGAAGATGAAACTAATAACATTACTCCATATAGTGATCAAGCTGATAACCGGGCAGACACCTACCGAAATCAATGCGAGGACACTGAAAAGTCTACTTCTGCTAATTTATCAAATGGTGCTATCACCTGCAATAGCATCGGCAGAGGACCTACAGAAGCCAATACAGTTTCTTTGCTGGATGAGGAACATGTGGCCTCCATATCCAATTCCGACGTTCTAAAATCTGAGTGCAAGCAATCACCTGAATGCCAAATTATTGAAGACACCAGCACTGGTAATGGGTCCAATTCCCCTGTTCGAACTGGAATGGAATGTGTGCCCTTTGTTAATAGCTCCGAAGCTTGCTTGCCCATCACTCCATGCAAATTAGAAACACTTAAAGATGGGTTAGGAAGGAACATAAGATCCAATTCCAGCAGCAAGGATTTGAAAAATGGGGCAGGGAAAGGAGAGGAACCCCAAGATGGCAGTACGTCAAAGAAGAGAAGTGGGGACAGGCAAGATGAAAAGTGTGTGGCAAATGATGTTTCGGATAGGGATTTTGAGTATTATGTGAAGGTTATCAGATGGTTAGAGTGTGAGGGACATATCGAGCAGAACTTTAGACAAAAATTTCTAACTTGGTATAGCTTGAGAGCAACAACACAGGAGGTAAGGATTGTGAAGGTGTTTGTGGATACCTTTATTGAAGATCCAGCATCTCTTGCAGGGCAACTTATAGACACCTTTTCGGAAAGCATTTCAAGCAAAAAGTCATCTGTTGTACCCAGTGGGTTCTGCATGAAACTTTGGCATTGACTATCGTCTTGAAGTTATTGTCGAGTTTTGTGAGGTTCCTGGGGACATATCAAGCAAACTTCAGGTATAAATTTAGGTGTTGCTGGAGAGCAACCCACACGAGGTAATGCTTGTTAAGGTGTTTGTAAATACCTTATCAAAGTTGCAGCTCCTGGTGAAGTACAACTTGTTGACACCTTTTCAGAAAGCATTTCAAGCAGAAAGTCTTTTTTGTGCCAAGTGGGTCTGCATGAAGCTTTGGCATCGACTCTACAAGGTTGTTGTTGCAACTTTTTTAAGTTTCTTCAGTTTAAACCTATTCTGGGTTTATTCAGAAGCAAGTCTCCAAAGCGCCCAACACCTTTACATAGAGTCCATCACCATTTACCATCATCCCCATTTGCCAATTCTTATTATAAGAATATCAGATTTCAATTGTTATTCTAATTCAATTTCTTCTTCATTCATTAATATGTTTGTATTAGTAAATTCTTTTGCTCTATTTCTGTTCAGCAGATAAGTTATAAGTCACAACTCTGTATATATATTGGTAATGTTTTGGCTTGGACCATCAATAATGGTATCATGCTCTATTTGGTGCAAGTTATGGGTGAGCTCAATTAGTGATACGATCTGATGCGGATCACATAATTCAGTGTGATTGCTATATTTGTATTCCAGTATTTATACTATTGGATTCATTATCAATATTTGAACCAGTTAATAAAGGTCTGTGATGCGCTCGGCACTCCAGTGATTTGAAATTCCAATTATTAGTACATGCATGTGAAGCAACTGATGCAAGCATATATCATCCTTGCTTGTAGCCACCAACGGCGGATCCAGGATTTAAAGATGGGATGGGCTTGAACTTTGGCTGGAGGCAAAAATTTTTTTTTTCCAGTACAACCATACAAGGTGTAGGAGCTCAACCAAAATTTACAATTTCAGATTCTATATAAGAAAAAGGAGATAGAAGGAGATTATGCCTAATTTCTGTAGGTGAGTGGAGGCGGAGGGCCGGAGACGAGTCATCGCTATCGGGGAGGACCGGAGGAGGTCGAGAAGAAGGAGATTATGGTGGAGACGTGGAGGAATGGAGGGGAGTGGAGGCGGAGCCGTGGAGGGGAAGAGGGATAGCCGGATTGGTGAGTGGAGGGCTAGAGGCGGAGGGGAACAGCAGGTGAGCTCTCACTTACAATCATGTAGATTGGAGAGGACAAGGACTGAGAAATTGAAGAATGGAGATTGGAGAGGCTGAAAGAAGAGATGCCGTCGGAGCCTAGAGGGACTGAGAGAAGAGATGTCGTCGGAGCCCGGAGGAACTGGGAGAAGAGATGCTGCCGGGCGGGATGAGCGTCGCCGTCGACAAACAAAGAAACTGAGAAAGGATTGAATGAGTTGGGATTAGCCGATCAGGGATTAGGGTCAGGTGAGTGTATATCACAAAATATTGGTTGGGCTTGGGTATATATCACACACAAAACATTATATACATACACCTAGTTTTTTTTTTTATCCAAAATTCCTGGTTGGGCTTGAGCCCCACCACAGTATAAGCTGCCTCCGCCCCTGGTAGCCACAACCATCGAATGCAATCTAGATTGTGTTTGAGTGCTTGGGACAAGATTTTGATGTTTGGCAAATGCCAAATACGCGTTTGGTAATTTTGGAAGCACTTGGAAGCGATTTTCAGGAAGCATATGTAGCAAGTTTATGACAAACTCATTGGTCACTTGTTCATGATCATTTGTAGCAAGGGAAAATAGAAAATGAAAGAAAGGAACAGCACTCTGAACTCTGAACAAACAGCAAGCTAGCACTTTAATTCAAGCAACTTTGATTAATTACCCATCCCCAAGACCTCATATTCTTCACTGGAGCCTTTGATAAAGTAGTCTAGGGTTCACATCCAAAACCAATTGACAATAGGTGGAGTAACCCAAACCATTATAAACCCATAGGCAAAGTCTCAATTCCCGATATGAGATATATATCTCAATACGCCCCCGCACGTGTGACGAATCTTCAAGCCTAACACGTGGACAACATTTGGGGTGACGTGGAATTCGTGTGGCCTTTGGGCTTCACACGTGAATGTGGGTAACCCGCTCTGATACCATGATAAAGTAGTCTGAGGTTCACATTCAAAACTAATTGGCAATGGGTGAAGTGACCCAAACCCTTATAAACTCATAGGCAAGGTCCCAATTCCCGATGTGAGATATATATCTCAACAACCATGATAAAGTAGCTTGAGGTTCACATCCAAAACCAATTGGCAATGGATGGAGTGGCCCAAACCCAATATCCCATTTTTTCCGATGTGGGATATATATCTCAACACGCTTCCGCACGTGTGACGAATTTTCAAGCCTAACATGTGGACAACATTTTGGGTGACGTGGAGTACGTGTGGCCATTGGGCTTCACACATGGACATGGGTAACTCGCTCTGATACCATGATAAAGTAGTATGGGGTTCACATCCAAAACCAATTGGCAATGGGTGGAGTGGCCCAAACCCTTATAAACCCATAAACAATGTCTCAATTCCCGATGTGAGATATATATCTCTCAACAACCTCATTATCCTTCTGGTAGCTTAATGTAATGCTGAAGTTGTTTTGTTTTCAACCCTTGAATTAACATCTAATGGTGGTTGACCATGGATCCCTTGGTTAGTAATTGACCAGGTAAAATGACTGCTTGTATTTAGTAGCGTTCACCTGGTCAGTTACTGACCAACCAAGGGAATCATAGTCAATCATAATTAGAGATAAATTCAATGGTGGAAAATATTATTTTAAAGTTAAGTTGATTTTTTTTCAACACTTGAATTTACATGCTTGTATTCCTGTAGTTGGTCAGTTTCCCCAGTTTGCTAGCTTTTGCTTCAGATTATCTTCTTTTTTTTATGATTTTATATTTCTTCTGTTTACTAGAAAAGGTCGTATAAAGAATTAAAGCTCTATATGTAATTATGCCTGCCAATTCATCCATATCAAGTTTTAGGTCTCAGTTGAAATAAATATAAGAACAAATTAACTCTACACAAACATTATTTTTTTTTATCTGGCATCAACTTGGAACAACGTTAAAAGTAATTTTAAATACACACCCATAATCTCTTAATACACACTCCTTACTTAATACACTACTCATTTAGTTTTTCATTTCAATATTATACTAAATACACATCCCAAACTGTCTAAAATATCCTCAATATCTAAAACTAACAATAATCTATTATTTAATATAATTATTATATATTTCACAACTCTCTTTACCGACTTTACGTATTCTCTTTTATTTTTTGTTAGATTTTTTTGATCGGGTTAGAAATTTTTTCTTGATATTTTTCAATCTATAATTAGAAGAGTAATATTATATTCGAACTTCAAATCTCTAATATGACATCAATCGGCTAGAATTTGTAGAAAAAAATATATTGAACATACATAATTTTTTCAAAGTTAAGAAACTAATAAAAGTACAATAGCATAAAAACTAGTTTTTAGTCTGCAAGATAAAAATTAAAGTTGATAAAAAAAACTTAAATAGAATTGTAAATAGTATATGTGATTATGACAGTAGTCGAAATTCAGGTTGATTGAAATTTTTGTAAGAATTTAGGTTTTTTTGTTTTTTTTTTTTTTTTCTTTTTGAGGCATAGTATAGTGGAGAAGAGTTAGGTTTTTTTAAGAAGATGAAGTTTTTTTTCCCCCCCTAATAATGGATGGATGTTTTTGTAATTAAACATACCTATAAAATATGATGTGAAATATAAAATAATTGGGGGTGTGTATTAAAAGATTAGAGGTGTGTATTTAAAATTTCTCCAGCCTTAAATATGATATTAAACTTAACTCAGGTAGATTAGGATTAGGAACGAAGCATTTTTTGTTGATCTCTGCTGTGATTACTAGCAAAACCGGTACACCTTCACCACAAACAAAATTGACTTACGTACGGTGCATCACACTACATAAAAATTACATATATTTGATCACTCACATGTCACAACTATATATATAGTATACATGGCTGGGAGTAACAGAACGAACTGAAGCTGCATGTCTGAATTAACAGGGTTTTATTTTTGGTAAGACGTCTTTCAGCTCTTGTAGTCCTTTTAGGTATTTTTGTTTTGTTAAGTAAGTTAACTAATGCAACTTGGTTTTTTTTTTTTGGTAATTAGTAACAAAAAGGGAAAGAAACTTTACAAGATCTCCGAACAAGGACTCAACAGGATCAATGGAAGCCTATAAAAGATCATACACCCACCATGGCTTCTTACAAAGCTAAGCTCTGAGAGTCATCCTACTCATCTCATTGTGTCCTTGCATGACCTTGTTAGCTAGCTTTGTAGACCATGAAGTCGACATACTGTAACTCATCAGCACCGGCCAGAATGAAGGAGAAGCAGCAAAGGCTGTCACCCGGCAAAGAAAAAACGCAGAAGACTCGACAAAGACTATTCAAGAATCGATGGTCGACGCTGAAGAGGAAGGCAAAACACCTTGCCTCCCTATGCAATGGCCAGGTCTGCATGGTTATGTCAGGATCCAATGGCGAACTCGAGGTTTGGCCAAATCCAGGAAATCCAGCCGTGGCGGGAGCTATCATGACGAAGTACTTGGAAGCTCATAATGAAAGAAGCATTACGCGCAAGAAACTAGAGCTTAACCTTTCGGACATTCTGGAAGACCAGAAAACGGATGCAGTTGATACTGGAAAAGGGTTTAAGAGTCATGACAAGGGTTTTGCAGTGTGCGATGAGGAATTCGACAATTTTTCAAGGGACTCATGGATGGATTTATCTGTATTCTTGAAGTCCAAGGTACAGAAGTTGGATGAGACATTAAGGTCAGTTGAGGTATCAAATCCTGTTTACATGAGTGGATATTCTGAGAGAGTTGGGAGTTTTGGTCAGAGCAACAATAACATTATCTACAATAGCTTTCCTCCATGGAAAATTTCCCATTGCTACAACAATCCTTATGAAGGGATATATGGCTCTACTACACCAAATTCTGGACAAACTGTGTTATCAAACGCAGAATCGATAGGTTTCGAGGGGGTAGAGAACACCATGCACCAACAAAGAAGACAGAATATAAATGGCTTTGGAGAAAGAGATCTTCTTTCTCAACTTGATCAGCATCAGCAGTTTATGGGGATTCCTCAATCACATCAATCCCATTTTGATGAAGTACCAAATTACCAATTTCATTATGGTCATGTTCAGAACATGATGTTTAATTAATGTCTAGATCGATGAACACGTACGTGTTTGTTATAGTTCATGGGTAACTCTGGTATACTTCTTGTGCCAAGATTATTGTACCATTTTGATGCTTAAGATCGATAATATTTTGAACAAAATCATGAAAAAGCACTTCTATAAGTCAAAAGGTTTATTTTTAATGCATGAACGGTGGAAGATTTTTCTTGATGTTTAGTCCGAAACTCCGAATTAATAAAGTTACTCTATGGCCGTGTTTGTTTCACCGGATATAGGACCCGGATTTCATTAAACTTTACCTTCTGGCCACATGTTATCTTTGGAGGCCCAGACATGGTCAGACCAGAAAATTTTATTCCTGTCAGACAGGGATTAGAAATCTTGTTAAAAGGATGTTATTAAAATTATCCAACTTCGTTTCGAGAAAGGTCGAAACTGCAACAGCTTCTCTTTCTCAGTGAGACTACGACTATCTCACTGTTTTTCAAGCAAAGATATCGTCATCATCTTCAATCTCCAAGACTCTAACCTTCAGACACCATCCTCTTCAACCTCCAAACCTCCATCTACTACCTCTTCTAAATCATCAATTTTTCATCTGATATCTTCTTCTATTCTGTTCAATTTCTAATAGTTCTCTGTGTACGTTTCAATTGACGAAGTACTCGATCGGCGCCCCGCTGCAATTGCAACCAACTTACTGTGGGATTTCAAGAGTGAATTTCATCTACCATCATCGATCTTCAGATCTCGACTCTCTTCTTCTGGTTCTTCCAGTTTTTGATCGAAGCGGCGTCAAGTAGTGACGAGATAGATCCAGCTCCATTTCACCTCCGTACTGCCCATGACGGCTAAGAGTTGTAGCGGCGGCGAGGTTTGAGATTAGAGATCCTAGGCGTTGAAAGAGAAGTCAGAGTCTCTTGGGCTTTTTCTTTTTTAACAGTAATTTTGCTTTGGTTTCTCTGAAAAAGAAAGTATTCCATTCCTATGCAATATCTACTGTAACAAACAAACGGTAAAGGTTAAGATTCATTAAATCAAATCTTGTACCAATCAAATCCATCTCTATATCCTATCACAGTCTAATCTGTGTTCCCAAACGTGGCCTATAGTCTATACTAGAGCATGCTAACTCTGTTGTACGTACGTAGAATATTGTGGTTAGTGTTTGAAGTTCAGATCTTCACAAGTACTGGTACAACATTTTGCTCTCACATCTTTTTCAGTGTTTTTATCCTTGCCCTCTTCCTCCCTCTAAATTATAAATAACACAAGCCTTTGAGCGAAATCTATATTGTTAATCTTTTCTATGTTCAGAAGTTGGCCATTTTGTTAGCTTAGAGAGATTCGTAAATACCTTACTGAGAAGTAATGCAGCTGATTATTCTTTAATACCGAAGTACCTAGAGGTCATAAATTGCTTTGGTATTATTAGTTTTCATATTCTTCATGTTATCTAACCACAATAGTATTCACATGGTCAATCAAGAGATTCATAGTCAGTCACCGTTAGATTTACATTTAAGAATTGAAAACAAAACAACTCTACTTAAAAATAATTCTCTCTACTTTTGAATTTAAATCTTATGGTGACTGACCATGAATCTCTTGGTCATGGTTCATGGTCAGTCACTGACCAGGTGAATATGACTCTATAACCATGCTTGTGTAATTTGATGCCTCTATATCTTTGGCTCTTTGCTTTGCAAATATAAAAATCAAAGGATGTTATATTTATTAGTATAGAAGATCATAGGCATAGCCACCTCCATATGCACCAATTCTATATGATTTTCCACTGATGCATGAAAAGCCATTTGTATAGGTGAGTCATATGATCTTATATTTAATTGAAACAGTTTCTCTGATGTCTGCAAATATGGCTAGCATGGTGGTACCATGAATTGGTGGGCTCAGTCTTTTTTAACAATGCCAAGTGGGCATTACTGGTAGTGATTTGAGGAAGGCAAAAGCAGGAGTTGATGAGATCAATGCCCAAGTGTCTTATAAAACCCTCTCAGGAATTTGTGCCCACTGTCTTCTGATACCACTCTTTAACAAACTGTGCATCACACACAGACTAGTTTGTTTGTTTCTCTAACCAATTCTACCACCTTTACATAAACATTTTGCTCTATGTTTCTTTACAAATCACACTGTGCTGTGTTCTTTGTTAAACAGAAGATGTCTGCTTCTATCTTCAAATCTCCTGTTCCTGCATCTGGTTACGTTGGCTTAGCAACCAGCCCTTCCAAAATTTTCCCAGCTAAAGACTCTATCGGATGGACCAAGAAAACTGTCTCCAATTGTTCAAGAACTTGCTGCATGAAGGTAATGTGATCCAACATATTTTGTCCCAAACCCAAGTTCCAAAGCACCCAAGATTTCATTGTTCTTGGATAATTTGGTGCTCAATCTGCACACTTTGCTGAGTTTTATTTTTGTTTTGCAGTCATGGAATCCGATCAACAACAAGAAGTTTGAAACTTTGTCTTACCTCCCACCACTCTCTGATGATTCAATTGCAAAGGAGATTGACTACATGCTCAAGAAGGGGTGGATCCCTTGCCTTGAATTTGACGAGGTCAGTTGATTTCAAAATTTCTATGTTCCATGTTTTACAAGGAAACAAATTGTAACTTCTCATCTAGTTACTAGACTGGACTTTCAGGCATGAATTAGGCAGCTATTTCTGCTTAAATGATACTAAGTAACACCAATCACTGGATTCAGATAATTTAATCTGAACCAGTGTCTTATGGTACACACCATCCATGGCCATATAAGTTTTCATGTTGATCTCTAGCATTCAGTAGTTGAGTTAGTCGCATGTAATAGCAATAGAATAAAAGGTTTGGAATGGCATAGGTCCATAATTTGTGGGTAATTAGTTTCGTTAATATCTGATTGTTGCATATATGGATGAAAGGTGGGATATGTTCAAAGGGAGAATAGCAGGATGCCAGGGTACTATGATGGAAGATATTGGACGTTGTGGAAGCTACCCATGTTTGGTTGCATTGACCCTTCTCTGGTGCTCAATGAAATCCAAGAGTGCAAGAAAACGTACCCAAATGCTTATATACGTTGTGTAGCATTTGACAACCAGAACCAGGGTCAGTGCATGGCCTTTATCATTCAGAAGCCAAACATTGCAGCCACCACCAGTGCTTGAAGGCAAGATTCAGTCTGGAAAACTCAGTCTTCTTTAATTTCCATTTTCACATTCTCGCAGTTTTCTTCTTTTGCCTATGGTATGTATGCATAACAAAGTTATAGTATAGAGTTGTACTCCCCTCCCCTGTTTTGGGAAGCAAAATAAGGAAGTTGGTTGTAATAAACACCTTCGTTTTGTGTAGTGATTCATGCAGTCCACTTTTCAAGAGATTTTACAAAGTGCACTTCATTTTTAAGTAGTTGATAGCAAGAGAGAGGTCTTGAACATCAATATTATCGGTGGTTTACTCTTTCAATTGTAAGAATTGTTTCAAAAGTCCAAAAATATGGATTACGAGGGGAGAGCAAGAGCAATGTGTTAGAGCAAAAGAACAATCAGACATAGGTGTTAAGAGGAAGAGAACCAAAATAGACATTACAAAGACGGAGTACAATACAATGTACATTTCATTCTTTTTGAATAAAAGAAGGATTCTAAGGCAGTCATTTACTGTTGTCCAGAAGACCAGAACATACCATTATGCTTCCGCCTTCCCCATCCGAACCATCCCTATTAAAAAAAAAAAAAAAAAAAAAAACCTAAAAACCATTTTCTAGAAGTAGAAAACTTTAGGTCCATGATATATAAGTACATTCTACAATTTCCTCTACANAAAGGTTAAAAACTAGGACCATTTCCAAAATGATTTGAATCAAAGAATTATGCATCTTGAAGTCCTTAAATCTTGTATTCTTAACACGAAATAATTTCCCTAGACACTCCATACGCTCACCATCCCCGGTTCCTCACTTCCATGCCATGTTTTCACTATATGTTGTGTTGTGTTGTTTGTTTTTTTTTTTTTGTCTAACCATATTTTCCTAGTACCCTGTAACCTTGTTTTGCCTATGTCCACCCACCCTTTCTTGCCATCAACCCGAATGTGGCATTGATCTTCATTGGTTCTGTTTAGGTTGCCCAGTTAGGTAGTTCGTTGTTTATTTTAAGTCCAATGAAAAGCGTAAAAATGAAAATAAAAACCTCAAATGGCATTGTAAGATCAACACAGAGAACGGAAAAGTTAAAAAGCCTCTCCAACCCATCATTTAACACACACACACACACACAAAAACAGAAAAAAAAGAGCTGTTATGCCTCCTTAACTTGTCAAAGCACACCTTGTCCAAGCATTAGATCATAATCTTCTACAAACATCGGAGAGAATGAGCATTCTTTTCGATTTTCAGATACAAGATGAAATAATATAACACATTTGTATAAAAGAAAAACAACTTCCGAAATCCACCTAAAATCCCCATGATTTGTAGGGGCAAAATGCAATGCCACATGTATCTAAAGGGAATTCTAAACCGTCTACATCATTTGTCAAGGTTTCTTTCATCACATCATAGGTTGGTATTCAAAGAGTTTGATCAGTGAGATTTCCAATAAACTAGAAAGCAAAAAGTTTCAAGATATATGCATCCCAAATATTCAATTGGTTCACTTCAATTTGGTTCATATCATGAATTCAGACAACAAATTAAAGGCACCGATACTGGGGCTATTACTCATTTTTTTCAGTTGGACTTAAACATAAGATGCGTTACTCCAACTCAAATCATAACAATGATCTCCAAAAAGTCTTACAGTCACATTGATTTGACTCCTGCTGGTGCCGTTCAAGTTTCAACATCAAATCTGTGCGGATCTGCATGTAAAAGAAACTGATAATTAAAAACATGTAAATGCTAAAACAAACAAATTTCAAATCATGGCACTGCTGATTCAATTTTCACAAACTTTATATTTCAAATGCAATAGGAGCACATCTCAAACTAGAAAACCTAGATAGGCGCTATAGACACTATAAAATGACACTAATAGATCGGCAAACCTACTTCATTACCTGGTGACAAGATAATGTTCTACTGGCAATCAATATGTTCCCTCTAATCAAATTGTCCAAGAAAATGATTTTTCCCAAGTCCAAACATAACTAAATACTTTAACTGCAATGATGTTGGAGGTACTTTCACCATGGAGAACGGGCGTACATGACCATACTTTTCCTCATGATAAGAAATGGTACATCAAGGGTGTTCCAACATTAAAAACCCTCACACCCAACCCACAGATAGATGGCCAAACAAGAGGAGTCTGATTGGAATAAGTTGCTCCTGATAATTAACTGTGAAATCAATAGTGACCCATTCTGCCTAGTCCGGCTTATAAACTCCTGTCATGCACCCAAAAAAAAAAAAAACTAGCTCTTTCAAAGCTTCCCAAGAACAAAATCAAAACGCTTATCATTCTCAGGTCGCCTGATAAATGATACTAGGTGAGAACATAATCTAGGACCACTTAGAAAGGATTACAATCTTTTTGTAAATAGATGAGGTTCTAGTTTGTGTATGGCCACCGTAGACTGCTGAAATGACTAATTCCTGAAAATCTTGGGGAAACTTAACATCATAGGAACATAACCCATTAGAGTACCATATGGTATAACAAAAAAAAATCAAGAATTAAACCCTCATAAACTTGAACAATAGAGTAACAAGGTTTGAAAAAGAAACGGGAGGCTCAAAATGAACAACCTTATTCAAGAGCAACACTATGTTTAAGAGGATGAAAGATTTATACGGGATATACAAATTTCCTAAACAGGGCTCCACATCCTTTCTAAAACTTTCAAAGAGAAACATATTTATATAACCAAACAAGAAAAAAATGTATGAAGTCCACAAAAGCACAACAAATAGAAAAAGAATTTCAGAAAAGAAGTAAATAGACACAAAACCTTTTAAGAGCTACTTCAAAATATAGATGTTCACACTAACAAGCAAAATAAGCCCCTACAAAGATATTAGGGCGTCATCTAAAGCAACAACATGATAACATACAGCCGTAGCTGGTCCAAATAAACGGCAGACATGGAAGCTCCCTGAACTACTATCCGAACTACTGACCTCAACATGCTTGTCTCCCACCCCCCACCCCACATCACTCATTAGAAAGAAATAAAACTAAAACACATTTAAAGAATGGGTCCTAACCAAATACAGCCATGTAAAGCAACAACATGACAACATACAGCCGTAAACGGCAGACATGGTAGCTCCGTGAACTAACAGCCCAAGCAGCAAACCAAAATACGAACTACTGACCTCAAGAACATGCTTGTCCCTCCCTTATCATGCTCTCATCTTCACTTATTCATTTCAACTCCAATACTACTACTGAAGTCAGTCTATAAACTCTATGTTCTTGGATACCAAGCAAAATAACTGCATAACATATATCAATAATCAATTTCATAAAGTCAAAGGTAGACAACTAGCTACATGAGCTTAGCCGAAAATCTTACATCTCCAACCCATTTCAAAGGCAGAACGAATCACCGCTCTCAATACTATGAAGACCGCTCTACCTAGAAGCTAGAACCCATAAAATGAGAAGAGATACCAATAATAATTTCCCTGACAACAAAACTTGAGCACTGTAATAGACAATTCTTGTGCAATTGGGGACAATTGCACCAAAAAAGGCACAAATTAGAAGTCCGGCGTTAGTCTAAAATTCAAAGTATCCTCTCATTCTAATCTAGGCAAGGCATCTACGCAGCCGAGAGTCTAGTACTTGAATTATCATAGACTAATGTCATCCTAACCTAAACAAAATCCGACTTAATTCAATCAAATTAAACAGCAAAATCAGCACATTCCCAAATTATAAGCCAAAAACAAATTAAGGATGCAAAACCCTAACCAGTATAGTCTTCTAGCGATTGCGCTCTGCAGGCAATGGCCGGTTAAATCCACCGCGGCGGTTCATGTACTGTCTCGGCTGGCGCTTCGTGACGGCCCTAACACCACTCACATCGGCGCCGGGCACCGGCTTCCCTTTCGTAGAATCAAACCCTACCGGAATCCCTAGCTTCTTCATCATCTCAATCTCGTCCTCGTCCGCACCGCCGCCCTCTCCGCCACCGTTGTTCGGCTGCTCCTTCGCAACCCCCTCCACGAATTCCGACACCGCCTTCTGCCGGTCCTTCTCGGCCTCTACCGTCGGCTCGCGCCGAGCTCGCTTCCGCGACTCCGGGGAGGGGCTGCGGTGGTGGTGGTGGCGGCGCCGGTGGGAGCGGTCTTCGGGAGTGCGGGAGCGGGAGAGGGAGCGTGAGTGGTATTGGTCCGGCGAGCGCGTGCGGGAGCGAGTGTGGCGTGCTCTGGTGCGCTCCGGCGTACGCGACCTCTTGCTCCGGACACGGTCACGGTCACGGTCACGGTCGCGATCACGGTCGTCACGGTCACGGCGTCGGTCTCTGTCTCGGTCGCGGTCTCGGATTCTCTCACGGTCACGGTCTCTGTCTCGCTCTCTTTCTCGGTCTGCCATTGTTGGTCTCAGTTTGAGAGAGAGAAGAGTAAAGAAGAGAAGGCAAGGTTTTCGAGGTTTTATGATACTCCAATTCGAATCTGGATTTGCTTTATTCCATGTGGAATGGGCCCAAAGGAAACAAGGAGACTGTACTGAACACTGGCCCAAATTGATTTCTTGAAAGTTGACACTAAACCCTCTCCCTATTTTTTTTTTGGTCTGAAAAAACCCTCTCACTATGGAAACACAAATTGTGTACCTCTTTTCAGTCTAGAGTTCGTTTAGTTTGCGAAATGGAAAGACTAGGAAAGAAAAGTTTATGAAAAGGCCGGAAATTTTCCCTAGCATCTCCACTCTGTGTCTGAAAGTGAAAACCTTCCAAACGAAATTGAACAACGCTCCTCGATGGCGGCTTAACTCTTGTGTTGATCTCGATTTACACGGTGTTGGTGGCGCTGCCGGACAGGTCTCGATGTGGCTTTGGTTTTTTCTTTGGCTTGGAGGTTGAGATCATTGGTTTGTGCCCCTGCTTGTTGTGACATTGAGATAGATGCGGTTGATGGCGGTGGGTTGGCAACGACGGTTGTGGAGGTACGATTCACATGTAACAGTGATGATGATGTTGACTTTGTGAGCATTTGGTTTGGTGCTTCAGGTACTTCTTCTGTTTCACATCAGGTCATCTTATGCCAGCTTATTGGTGTTCGAGGCTAGTGTCTATTTGATGTCAGTTGTCTTTCTCAATGTGGCGATAGTGGTTGTCGTATTTCTTCTCGGCATTTTTGGCTCAATGATGGCACAAGAAGGTCATGCTAATATCTTGGGATCAGATTAGGGCAAAATTGGGTCATTGGGCTGGTAGTTTGGGTTTTCACCCATTTTTCACCCATTATAGCCCTTTGGGCAATCTAGGGTTTTAACCCAATCTAGCATTTCTGGCCTTCTACCTAGTCCAGACATTTGATTGCAAACTCTTTTTGTTTGATTTTGAGTCTTATTAGTTGTACACCAATATATTGCAGTCTCTAGGTGACTAATTTTACTTCCTATAGAGATTAATTTGATTCATGGTTTGAATTTTCTTTATTGGCCTAGGGTGTATGATTTATTACGATACATTATGAATTGTGAACTCCATAGGTTTAACGTGCTTAGGCTTATTTATGTCTAGTTTTGTTTTTGTGTTATTTATGTATAAGCTATAACATATTTTTTGTGTCACAACTTACTTCCTCAAACTCACCTATGTACAACTTCATCAATCTCAAAATCTACTCATGGAGATTACGAAGCACGTGCACCTTGATCTCTAACTGCTAGCCCTAGGAGAAATCTTATCTATCAACATGTAGCAACATATATAGCATCTAAATTCAGTTCTTACTTTAGTATTTTATCTCGATACTATTTCTACTATTATGGATGTTATGGTTGGTGCTTTTTTTCATATGTATTAAGATTATGTAGTTGAATTGAATTTGATTTCTATGAATCTTCTTAGTCTCTATATTTTGTTCCATGTTCTTTTTTTTCGATTAAATAAATAACTGATATGCTACAACGAGTTTCTTGTGAGTCGAACTCACGATCTCTCGCTTATAAATAGAAACTTATGCCACTAGACCAAATGGTACTGAGCATTCCATGTTCTATAATCTAAGAAAGTTATAATAATTAAAATTGGAATTTGTGTGAAAAAATAATTAAAACTAAAATGTAATTTTTGATAATAAAAAAATTTAAATGTAATTACATTTATCATCAAACAACAATTTAGAAAAATTTGTTAATAATAGAAATTCTCACAAAAAATAGTTATTCCCACGACTTGTTGGTCAAAAATCGTAGAAAAAAAAGTTACCGACAACAACTGCAATTGAAACAATGGGTCGAGAAAAAGTTTTTCGACAAAGAGATTAGTCAACATTAAGTCGTCCGAAGTATATATTTCGACAAAAGTCTGGTCAAACTAACTCGTCAAAACTAAAATTATTCCTCATGAGATACTGACGACTTAATTTTGGACGAAACAAATAATTAGTTCCGACCAAAATCCGATAAGTACTTTCGTCTGAAATCAAGAAGAAAATCCGACAGTTGGTCGGAAATATAATATTTCCCACGGGAGTATTACCTACGACTTTTGAATCTCATCGGAAACTGTATTTCCAACGAGTATACGATAACTACCAACAATTTCCAATGTCTGAAATCACAATATGTGTTGTAGTGAAAATCCTTGGCATGGGTAATGGGTCTGACCCATAGGAAGACCCGATACTCTTTGTTAATAGCTATAGTCGGTAGTAGATAAATACTACCTCGGCCCACGATGCTACCAGAAACCTAACATGAGGTAGACCGAGCAAGCCTCGTCCTGGAGGTCATTACAGTCTGGGGCGGGCAGGAGTGTAACATTTCAAAAATTAGGCTTTCTATTTTTGAAAAGAAAATTATTTTCGAGCTATTTAAATCTGAATTTCTGTTATTCTTTAAATTCTTTGTGGTTTTCAAAAATTATTCAAATTTTTAGTTTGTCAATTTTTGTCTTTCGAGCCCATATGATTAAACTAAACGTTGTTACGAGTTCGTAGGATTTTACGGAAGCGTTTTCGGACATCAGATCTATTTTTAATGATTTTTGAAAGCTTTGTATTATCTAAAAATTTAATTAAAAATAGAAATTTTGGTGGTTTGATCTGAACCATTGGATTTTAGGGAACTGTTTAATCTTGGTTGTTGATTGAAGAGTATATTAATTGAAGAGGATTAGCTTGGACTGCAGCGAAACACAGCCTAGACCGACTTCGGTCTTGAGATGCTCTGTAGCGGTGGAGCTCGGAGGAGTTGTCTCCGTTGTCCGACCATCTCTCGGCGCAAGGCCGGTGGCCAAGGCTTCGTCTCGTCGTCCCGGACGTCGTTGTGCTGTTAGATTTCCAAGACAAGCTCGGAGAAGGGAGAATCGAGCAGAAGAAGGATTTCTGGGTTCGCCGGCGATCTTCGGATTCCGGCCACGGCGACGGGCATGGATGGTGCTGGTAGCTTCGCCTCGACTTGGTGAACCTCTCTATGTCTTTGGTTGTCCAAGACGAGCTCTGAGGAGGGAGATTCGAAGGGTTGAAGCTTCTGAGTTTTCCGGTGAGGGTTTGAAGTTTTCCGGCGAAACGGGGTTCGAACTCAAGTATCAAACTTGCTCCATTTTTCGAGCTCTACCGTTCTATATATTTGAATTCGAATTTGGTTGAGTTTTGGAGAATTCGAATTTGGGCAGTGTTGTTGACGGAATAGGCTTCTTTAGTTCATTGTTTATGTAGGACTACTCAATATGATAATTATTATGCTTTCTAGAACTGCGCACGGCGGCGACGGTGGTGATTTTGGGGCTTCTTTAGTTCATTGTTGATGTAGGACTACTCGATCTGATGATTATTATGCCTTCTGGAATTGTTGAAATTGTAGAATTTGGATGTGGAGAGCTGTGTTGCAGATGTTAGCATTTACTGTGTTTGGTGTATGGTGTTGGCAGTGGCGACAGTGGTGGCATTTTGGTGTTTCTTGATAATTTCCGGTCACTTGTTAATCTTTGATCTTGATTTTGGCTGTTTGAAATTGGGTAAAAGGGGGGATGAGTTTGGCTTGTTGGCATTGAGATGTATTCAATAGGTTGAAGAACTTGATGGATTAAGAATTGGTTAGTTGATATTTAGATGAGGCTTGAACGATTCTAGTTTGGTGGACTATAGATGTGAAATATCGAAAAGTATTAGGTAAATGGGTGTCCATAGTAGATTTGGAGTCAAGTTGGTAGTTAGAGCGCAATTTAGATATGATGAAGGCAAGATAAATGAAATGAGAACGTATTACATGTGATTCGGAAATCATTGAAAAATGTGAGAGGAAATGTAGATTATTGATATGGGTGCCCTTAGCAATTTCAAGGACTTGATCGTTTCTAATTAAAGTGTTTGCCGACTTTATTAGAAAAAGGATTTGATACGAGGATCGAGTAACTATCAGCATTCCAGAAGCAGAACGATAAGGATGAAGCGTTTTGCAGAGTTACTAATTTTAATTAGCGTCGGAGCTAGCGCTTGGATTCCAAGTAGGGTCTCTTTCGGGGAACCTTTATTTAAATTGATAATTAGATTATTATTGAAATCAGTGAATTGTGTGCCAGTGAGTGATTAACTCTTGGATGTTACTATTTTTTCATTAAAGTATGTGATATTAGTGATTTATATGAAATTGATGTTATTGTTTTTCATTAAATGTGTTAAATATTGTAATGCAAATGTTATTACTCATTGACATGCATAATGCATTGTGAGGAATTGTGAGGGGTGAGTATTGGTGATAGTGGAGAATATAAGAATGAGATCAAGAGAAAAGATACATTTTGTGTAGTTGAGTTTCCTCATAGGTTGTCCATGAATCCATGTTAGCCCATAAGTGCACGAACCGGGGAATGCAGAACCCTTTGACGGCGGACATCGATAAAGCGATCTAATTGGGTTTCGGGTTTGGAGGCCATGAGTATAACAAGATGACTAACAAAAGAGGTACAGGTGGTGATTACTGATTTGTTAGGTCGTATATTGGAGACATCTACACAGTATGGGACGTGTAGGCTCATATATCTTTGATGTATGGACTAATGAGCCAGTAATCGAGTGAAGGAAGTTCATTTGCATATATGCATTGAATTGTTATTATTTATATTTAAAGTATTGTTTGATACTAGATAACTTGATTGTGCGATATAGATAAGAATAACTTAAGTGGTTTGGCCTTACTGAGCGTAAGCACACCCCTATAGATTTTGTTCAGGTACGAGACGTCTTTCGAGAAGTCTAAATGTGACGTTAGCTGTCGTGTACGAGAGTAGAAAATGTTACGGACAATAGTGTGAGCTAGACCTCAAGACCAGTTTTATCTTTGTAATTGTTTTGTTTTTAACAATTTCTGAAAAAGTATTTGAATTTGTTTTATTTTCTTTTACTTTTCATGTTCACGTCTCGGGTTCGGCGTCAGGTGCTTGGAAACCATCGACACCGGGTCCGGGGTGTGACAAGGAGCCACACAACAGAGGGCCAAATAAACCAACCACAATAGCACATTTGTCCCACATCGTTTAGCAGGCAAGAAAGAAGTCCACGCGGGGTTATAAATGCAATGCCAAAATCAACCAAAGAGGTAATTAATTCCTAGCATTAAATACACTTCATCAACTACACAATTGACTTAACCATCGGAGACAGAAAGACCGGAAAGTCCCAGTCGGTCTCTTGTTGTAGGTAGCAAGTCGGCGAAGTCAAAGAAGAGAGGTCACGCCAAACCTTCTACGAGATCAACGGGATCTTGCAGAAACAATTGGCGCCGTATGTGGGAAACTATACGAAAAGCCACCGTGACTCGATGGCTGAGTCAAGTGTGCTGGGAGAAGGGAACCAATCCACATTGGAGGACCAACAAGGTCCCGGCGAGGAGAGAACGCTAAGGAACGCAACGCGGAGTGAAGGATCAGGTGAGAGGTTGGAGTGCACTCCCGCTCCCAACCCCCATTGCCAGGGGTGTGCAGGAGTCGACGGGCGTAGAAGCGGCTTTGATGGCCATGCGGGATAGTGTGACAAACCTAACCTCAAGAGTGAACGAGGCAGAAAGACCGGCAGCTCACAATCTGCCCGGGATGGGATTCAAAGAAAGAGGAGGGTCATTCACAAGAGCCATCACACAGACCTTACGCTCGCACGCAGTGAAACCCTTGAAGTTATGCTACAATGGCAAAGGTGACCCACATCTCTTTCTCGATAGCTTCAAATCCCACACCAATGCTAAGGGTTACACGAATGTTGTGTGCTGTAACATGTTTCAAGAGACTATATCAGGAGAAGCGTTGAGTTGGTTCTACGAGCTCCCGACCGGCTTGATAGACAGCTTCAGGCAACTGGCAGATAGGTTTGTAAACCGCTTCATATTGCGTACGGACGGGCAGAGCACAGCCCAGTTGTTTAAGGTGAAGCAGGAACACGGTGAAGGGTTAAAACTCTTCTTGAACCGTTGGCAAGGAACCACGGCTAAAGTCAGGAATTTCAATAAGAAGGTGGCAGAAGAAGTGTTCGTCCAAGCCCTGCTGCCCGAGAAGTTCCTATATGCCATCAAAATCGAGAACCCGCGGAGTTATGATGAGCTCATGAAAATGGTAATTAGGCATGCTTAGGCGGATCATGATACGTACGAGGATCAATCAGCGGGCAAGCGAAAGGAGGATAGAAGGACAAAATCCCTAGGGCAAACAATCCAAGACGTAAGAAAGTGGAAAGGGGACCAAGAGGGACAAGTATTTACCCCTAGCAAGAGGCAGAAAGAGAGAGGTAGGAAACCCGCCAAGCAAATGGGAGGTTCGCAAGGGAAAGGCAAAGGGGGATACCAGGATAGTGGGTTCTCTAAGGCGACTTCCGCGGCCAGAGAGCTCTTCACAACCCTAACAGCAACTCCAGAGGTAGTATGGAATGAGAACAAGAGCGTAAACTCGGGGCCCCCGACAAGGAGGTTCCCACTGTCTAGGTTGACCCGAAAGGACACTAGAAAGTACTGTGGGTATCACGGGGAAGCCACACATGTGATTAACCACTATGTAGAGCTCAAGAGGGCAATATGGGGCCTGATAAAAGCAGGCAAGCTGCAACAGTATGTGTCGGGACAACGGCAGGGGACAAGAGTTCCTGTCTACGGGACGATCAACACTATCCGCTGGAGGGGGGGGGGGGGGGCTCGGTTAGACCAGAGGAGTAACAAGGGAAAGAAGCAATGCACATGGATCAGAGAATGACGAGAGATATTCACCTTCGGGAGTTGCAATAATCAGCATGTCAACGTGAGCTGGAGATCGGTGACATTCGTAGAAAAAGAACAGCAGGGAATCAGGCAGCCTAACGAGAACTCATTCCTTGTCACCGCACAGTTGGACCATTATTTATGTAAGAAGATTTTAGTCGACACCGGGGCATCAGTGAACGTGTTGTTCAGAAACATGTGGCAAACGTTGAGAGGAGGAAACAACAAGCTCATGTAGGATAATGAACCGCTTATTAGTTTCTCAGGAGATGTGGTGCAGCCTCTAGGCTCGAACCATATTTCCATGATCCTGGAAGGTATAGAAGGGAACTCGTTGAGGACAATGAAAGACTTCATAGTAGTTGATTGCGAGTCATCTTACAATGGGATACTGGGGAGGCCGGCCCTTTGGAAGATAAAAGCTTTTTACTGTTGGACACATGTTAATGATGAAACTGCCATCCCCTGCTGGAATAGTGACAATCCGGGTCGATCAGTTAGTAGCGAGAGGCTGCTATGCATTGACTAATATAATGGAAGGAAGAGAGCGGAATTGTTAGTCTCATGGAGCTCTAAGGCCCTAGCGACAAATATCTATGAGGACCCAAGAGTCAACGCGGTAGCAGAAGGTATATTGACCAAGAGGCTAAGATCCGTTGAGGAGATGATTATGTGTATTTTTATACACGTAATTACTACTTAAACACTAGAATTTAGCTAATCTTTAAGTTAATTATAATGTAATTATTATATTTTTATTCATTTGTAGGAAATAAGCAGAAATTTTGGATTTCGAATAAAAAATGGTGACACTTGAGCAAAATTGGAGCACATGGATTTGAGCGGAAATGAAAGAGAACCGGAGATTTGTTAAGCTAATTAATCATAGCATGATTAATTGAGGTGAACAAATCTTGTGCAACCGTGCAGCACCAGACTTCACCCCATTTTGTCACCTTCTCCAGTCAGCTCGCGCCACGTGGCAACTTGCTCTACTCTTTCTGTATTGTTGACCGAGAGACCAAAAACCTATCCCATAAGGGGGCTAAAGAGGCAGCCACACGGGGGGGACGGATCCTCTCTTCTTTCTGCTGGAGACCAACACAGCCGCACCACTTCACCATTCTCTCCCATTCTTCACTCTTCCATTTCACCTCAACATCATTCTCCTCAAGGCCACCATTCTCCTCAAGACCACTTCATCTTCAAAGGAGATTAAGAAGGAGCTCTCACCAACATCATCAAGACTTCACCAACTCAAAAGATTTTGATTTTGGTAAAGAGTTAATATCAAGTGGGTTCATGATTGCTTATAGCAATTTGTGAATCTAGCTTGTGTTTCTCTCTTCTCTATCTTTTCTTTTAATTTCTCATGTATTGGATGATGTATTTGCTAATGGGTAGTGAGTAGTTTGATTTTGGGAGTTAGGTTGTGAAGCCCTAACTCATCTTGTAATGACATTGATGCTTTAATTATAATACATGCAATTTTCATTGTGTATGCTTTAAATCCGAATTTATTGGTACTTAGAAGCATGTTTCTAGGCTTAGTCACATTTTGAAATTATGTTGTGGGCAATTGTGATGAGTAGATTAATGAGTTGACTACTTGTTAGTCTTGTGGCATCTAGGATTTGAGCATGGTAACCATTAGCTAGCTTAATTGTAGCTATGCTTGCTTGGGTCTCTATTATCTTGCACTCTAGGCCTCTAATTTAGGTATTGCGGCCTTAACCGGAGTAGTGCCTATATTAGAGAGTTGATTGTGGCATTAACTGGCATAATCATTACACCGAAAGGATAATTGGTCTAGTAGCCTTAACCGGTATTAGATACGGGACTTGACACATTAGAAAATGCATGCAATTTGTAAAATTGGTATCAATATTTGCAAGAGGGTTAGTGTGGATCACCCGACACTCCCATGTCCCCATTGATTTGTAAAACCAAATTTACTTTCTAGTTTGTAAGTTAGTTGTTTACTTTCATTATAGTTTCCATTAAATTAGTTAATCTTCAATTCAACTTCGTTTCAACTATCGACTCATTTTTGCATAACCACCCTTGGGGTACAAGTTAGTGCTTTTGATTAGGCTTAGTGCGAGCTAGGCTGAGCATTGCTAAGGCTTGGTGCCTTGAGTGTTTGTTTATAGTTTTCTTTGTCTTTATTTTATTTTTCTTGTGTGCCTTTTAGTATTCCTAAGCCGATTACCTTGGTTAGGTCCAACCTAATCCTCGTGGTACGATAAGTAAGGTCTAAATATTTCCTTTACTTGACACGATTCATACACTTGCGAGTTTATGATTCAAGTCAGGAGACATAGTTGGTTTGCATCTCGGACGAGTTCCCCGCGAGGAAGGCAAGAATAGAGACAGGGTTGCCACCCGGGGTGCAGGAGGAACTTACGCGCTTCTTGAAGATCATTCGATTCGGCGAAGTACGAAATCATCAAGGGAGAAGTGCAGAGGCTGATGGATATCCAGTTTATTAAAGAAGCAAAGTACCTGCAGTGGTTAGCCAACTTGGTTATGGTCCCCAAGAAGTTTGTGGGGGAGTGGAGAATGTGCGTGGATTACATGAACCTTAACAGGGCATGCCCCAAAGATAGCTTCTCGTTGCCACAAATAGACCAACTCGTTGTTCGAAATGCTGAGCGTTATGGACGCTTATGCTGGGTACAATCAAGTTATGATAGACGTGACGGATGAAGAGCATACCATGTTCACCACCGACAAGGGAGTGTACTATTACAAGAGAATGTTGTTCGGTCTAAAGAACGCGGGTGCAACCTACCAACGCCTGATGAATAAGATGTTTGTCAAGAAACTTGGAGTAACCATGGAGGTGTATGTGGATGACATGCTGGTAAAAAGGCTTACCGTAGTCAACCATGTAGCTGACTTGCAGACGGTCTTTGACATCGTCCTTGTTGGGATGAGACTGAACCCGGAGAAGTGCCTGTTTGGAGTCGTTAAAGGGAAATTCCTGGGTCATGTAATAAGCAGGCAGGGAATTGAAGCAAACCCGAAGAAGGTTCAGGCCATATTAGATATGGAGGTCCCCAAGCTCAGGAGTGAGGTGCAGTCCCTGACAGGCAAGATAGCGGCCCTCGCTAGGTTTGTCTCCAGGCTCACGGACAAGCACTACCAGGACAAGCACTTTAGCCGACGAAAATTTTTCGTCGGCCTGTCAGCTTAATTCGTCGGCTAAGATCTTAGCCGACGACCTTTCGTCGGCTAAGATTTCGTCGGGAAAAGCTCGTCTGTGGTGACTTTAGCCGACGACACACGTATAAGTCGTCGGCTAAAGTCAAGACTTTAGCCGACGAAATAATGTCGTCGGCTATAGTCCAGACT
>NC_020494.1:3097662-3115424 GCF_000184155.1 Fragaria vesca subsp. vesca
TCACACTCAAAATACGATCAATAACTCAAAATCAACATATATACACATGTACATACCTATATATAGCTCCACTTCTTAATAATGGACAGATTTCAACAACACCCAAACTTTTCTCCCGTTTTTTCTTCTCCCGTTTTCTTTTCTCAGATGAGCTGCTGTCCAGATCTGCGAATATAAAGAACTTAAGCCGACGAAAATATAATTTAGCCGACGAAGGAAAATTTCGTCGGCTAAAGTGTACTTTAGCCGACGAAAAATTGTTTCGTCGGCCTGTTTTTTTTTTTTCGTCGGCTAAAGTCTTTCTTCTGGTAGTGAAGTGTGCGCCATTTTTTAAGCTGTTGAAGAGCCAACACTTCAAGCTAATCAATTGGGGGCCCGAACAAGAGGAGACCTTTAGGAAAATCAAGGAGTATCTCACCTCGGTGCCTATGTTGTCAAAACCAATCCCCGGAGAAATGTTATACCTGTACTTAGTAGCATTCGATACGGCTATGAGTTCAGCCTTGATCAGGAATGACGATGTCGTCGAGCTCCCGATGTATTACGTGGGAAAGGGCTTCACCTTGGCCGAGAGTAGGTACCCGGACATTGAAAAGTTGGCATTACTTCCAAGCTCATTCCATCACCCTGTACACCAATTGCCCGCTCCGGCAGGTTTTGCAGAAACCGAAAGCGAGCGGGAGGCTAGCCAGATGGGCGATTGAGCTGGGTGAGTTTGACATACATTACATGCCTAAGGTAGCCATCAAAGGGCAAGCGGCTGCAGACTTCATCTCGAAGCTTACGCCCATGAAGAATGATGAAGAGCTCCCTAAGAATGATCAATCTGAAGTAACAAAGGCCCCCCCTAGAGGCAGAACCGAGTTGGAAGCTGTATGTGGATGGCTCTGTAACCAAAGCCAAAAGAGGAGCGGGAATAATATTGGTCAACCCAGATGGGTTTAAGTATGAGTACGCCCTAGAATTCAAGTTTGCCACGTCCAACAACGATGCCGAGTATGAAGCATTGATTGGGGGGCTGTAGTTGGCACAAGAAATTGGGATAAAGCGTGTACAAGTATTCAGTGACTCGCAACTGGTAGTGAACCAGGGCGGCGGGATCTTTGAGGCCAAGGAGCCACAGTTGAGTTCCTACCAGGCACTGGCAAAGGCTTTCCTGCACAAGTTCGAATCGGCAACGATCACTCAGGTCCCCAAGAAGGAGAATAGTAATGCGGATGCCTTGGCAAGGCTAGCCACCCGTCAACAAAACGATCTTGGAGATCTTTGCCATCACCACTGGCCCTAGAGAGCCCACCTGGATGGACCCGATCATCAAATTCATAAAAGAAGGGGTGCGCCCGGAGAATAGGCCACAGGCGAGGAAGTTGCAGTCATGGTGTGTCAAATACACCCTGATAGATGATAAATTATACCGCAAGGGTTATTGCTTCCCTAATCTTAAATATGTATCCATAGAGCAAGGCGAGACCATTCTCCGGGATATCCATGAAGGGGTCTGTGGTAATTATTCTAGGTCACGATCGCTGTCCCACAAAGCACTAAGAACAGGTTACTTCTGGCCTAACATGGGAAAGATGGCGGACAGAGTGTCAGCGGGATGTCACAAATGCCACCAGCATGCAAACAAAGTCTATTCCCCGTCCATCGCCCTCTCGATCCTGATGTCTCCATTACCATTCGTGTAGTGGGGGCTAGACCTGGTAGGGAAGCTCCCCACGGCTCCCGGACAGTTTAAATACGCCATAGTGGTGGTGGACTATTACACGAAATGGGTTGAAATGGAACTGCTAGGTCGAATCACCACCGAGAGTGTAAAAAATTTTCTCATGAAAAATATCTATTGCAGGTTCGGGGTCCCGGAGACTATCATTACAAACAACAGCACTCAGTTCAACAACCCTAAACTCATATAGTTCACTAAGGATATGGGGACCCGGATGGTGTTCGCATCAGTAGCTCGCCCAAAGACTAATGGGCAAGTGGAGGCAGTCAACAAGATCATCAATAAATTGTTGAAAAAGAAGTTGGACGATGTCAAGGGATTGTGGGCACAAAAGCTCCCGGAGGCACTATGGGCCATCCGAACCATGTCAACAGAATCGATGGGAGAGACACCCTTCAGCATGACATTTGGCACGAAGGCAATCTGTCACACCCCGGTTCTTAAGTTATTTTACGGTTATTTACTTTGGTATTATATATTTTGGTCTTTTACCGTGTTGAGTAACCGTTTACTACTTAAGGACCCTAGAGCTGACTTTTTCTTCCGTTTGGAATTTGGGAAAACTTTCTTCATGAAAGTCGTAGAGGACGTTAATACGAGTTCGTAGACTTGCTAGGCGTTAAAATCGGAGTTAGCGTGAAAAAGTTTTCATTTAAAAGGGTAAAGTTAAGTTGGTAAAAAAGGGGTATTTTTAGTAGGCTTTATTTTGGGGTATTAAGCTGTGGACCGGGCCACATAAGAGGGGAAAAGCCCACCTCATTTCTCTCTCTCTCTCTCTCTCCCTTCCCTCTTCTCTCCCTCGAGCCCCCTTTGCTGCCGGAACTTCCCCAGCGTGGCTTGCCCCCGTCCGGCCAGCAACCGGCCGCTGCTCCACTCCAGTTCAGACCCCCGCCACCTCCTCTCTCTCCCCGGCCTAGTGTCCGAGCCGGTAGCGCCGTCGGAGAGGAGAAAACCCGCCGAAGACGCCGGATAGCTCTTCGCCGGAGTTCCCACCTCCGGCCACCATAGGTCGGGATTTTTGGCTCATCTTGTAGCCCTCATCAAGGTGAGTAATCCCTCAAAAGGAATTGGTCTAATTCGATCTTGTTAGGGTGAAATGTATAATTGATGTTTTAGGGATTTATGGATGTTTTGGTTCGATTACCCTAGTTAGCCTTAGAATTGGACTAAGTGCTAGTTATGAAAATTGTTGTGCATGATGAGAGAATTATTCTGTTTAAATTTGAGAATCATTTGAGGTCGTCGGAATACGGCTACCGGCCGCTGGTGCCGCCGCCCCTTAGGGTCAGTTTTTTATGATTTTGGGTTTGTTTTCATGAGAGGAGTTTAATGAAGTATAGTTTGGAATTTTTGGAGGAGATTTGATAAGGTTTGGGATTTATCAATGATTAAGGATTTAGGCGGTTATTCGAATGGAAATCCGGCAGTTGGTTTAGCAGGTTTTAAAATCTAAAAATGTTAAGTTATGGCTTTCGGTAAGTGCGGAGTAATGTGAGCCTTATTAGGTAAAAAGTGGAGAAGTTGGGCAAGAGAAATGAAATTATAGACTTCCTTTTTATTTCGGAAATTTTATTAAAGTTTTATCCTGTCTGGAGGCTTAATAGTTATTTATTGTTCAGGACGTGAGGAGAATCATTTGGAAGAAGCCTCGGGTCGTCGGCAGGCATAGCCGAGTACTGTGAGTGGACCCTTGATTTGAATGTTATGCATGCTCCAAAGTTTAATTAATTTCAAAGGCATATTGGAGATTTAATGTGTCGTGAGCATATTGGAGTTTTATTATTTTTCATTAGATTTAATGAGTTCCATTTATTTTTCGGAAACTCTCTTGCTCATTTTATTTGACATGTGGGACATGTCAAGTGATTTATATTATTTTTGGGGAAGTGATATTCTTGATCATTTATTATTTTACTTCACCATAAAAGGGTTGATTTATATTGATTATTGCTAGCTAACCTTATTAGCGGTCATCATCATATGTGAGTCGCTATTATAGCCTTATTAGCGATCTTCTTCATATGTGAGTAGAGCGCGTAGCGTGGGACGCTATTATAGTCTGGGAGGCAACCCATCGGTATATATATATTTATTGTTAGCTAGCCATTATTTAGCGGTCCTCATCATATGTGAGTTGAGCGCTTAGCGTGGGACGCTATTATAGCATGGGAGGCTCATAGTTATGGTGAAACCTCTTCCCCATATTTTATTGATTTATTGGGAACCAATGGGATTGGTTCATTCTTGTTGCCTCTAATTATTTTTGGAAAGATTTCCAAGAATGGCTTGCATAAATATTTTCTCAATGGAAAATATGGGAAAAGCATTAAATTGATTTCAATGCTCTATCATTAAGTCCGTATTTTTATTATTTATTTTGTTCACTCACTCTAACGTTTTAAATGCTTCTTCCTTCGGCCTTTCGTTTTAAATGCCCAGTCTGCAGAGTTCTATTCGGCGAGGGTAGGAGGCGAGTCATATTTCCCACCTCATCCAGTTTTCTCTCATAGGTTACTAGTTTAACCTATCTATGTATTTTCTTCTTTCCTAGTAGTTGCTCTGATAACCATGGGATGTGTTAAGTGATATTGTTGTTGTTGTTGTTGTGTGTTAAGAGCTTGTGACTCCACCTAGGAGTGTTGAAAAAAGGTTTATTTGGTATGTTGTATGAGAGATTAAATTCATGAAAATATTTTGAACTATTATTTCAGTTGAGGTGGTGGATGATTATTTGGGGGACCAGATGGCTCTAGAAGATGTGGATTAAATTGTTTTAGAAGTGTTTGGGTTTTGATGTTATTCTTTCAGGTAGGGTTACTCATTTTTAAGGGAGGTTATGCCAAAATTTTGGTAGAATTTCCCTTGAGGTGGGTCCCGCAGGGTTTATCCCGAATTTCAAGGGGAAATCCGGGGTAGGTCCTGACACAGTCATCCCGATCGAGTTGACAGTGCCATCGGGAAGAGTCGAAAGCTATGATGAGGAGACAAACGCGGAGGGGCTGCAGCTAAACATGGATCTCATAGAGGAAAGAAGGGAAATGGCTGATCTACACAACCAGGTGTACAAGCAGCGGGTGGCGCGGCACTATGATAGCAAGGTCAGACCCCGACCTCTAGGTTTGGGCGACTGGGTGATGAAGCGGGTAATGACAAAACCGATGGCTCTTGATCCAACATGGGAGGGACCCTATGAAATAGTGGAAGAAGTTGACCCGACAACATTTTATCTACGAGACAAGGATGACATAGTCACCGGGCACCTATGGAACGCCGAGCACCTTAAGTTTTATCATGTTTAGGCAAACTTATCAGGCAATTGGGTTTCAAACTTGTATATTGTACCCACCGGGTTAGCTGGTTTACCCGGGAGGATGCCCTCATTTGTTTTGCAACAGTTAATACAGAAATGAGAAAGTTAAATTCATAACAGAGTGAAATTAAAACTTGCCTATACCAACGGTAGCAGGGAAACAAGAACATGCTAAATATGTTGTATTTTCTTAACATGAGCAGTAGCAAAATCAACAAGCCAAGTATGTTGTTTAAAGGAAAAAAAAGGAACCATCGAGAACTGATTAATAAAAAGGGAAAATTGAAGGAAAAATAGGATCTACTGGGAACCAAAGAAAAAAAAAGGAACCATCGTGAACCGATCAACAAATGAAGAAAGTTAAATATATATAGCATCCACCGGACTACCGGGTAAAATTTATATCACCAAGGGTTGGCTCGAGACCACTGTTCAAAATGAGACATCCAAAAAATTACATAGTCTGGGTAAAAAAAATTTCCTAAGCTTGGTCCCTCTCGACCAAGTCGACCACCTCCTCATCACCTTCACTACCAGAATCGTTGTCATCCTTCTCCCGTGCGGTCTCGGTTTGAGTCTCGGGAGGACCCTTCATGAGGATAGGCTGGGCGTCCTTCTGAGCCTGGGCCTTTACGGCAAGCAAGTCAGCCACCATCCGAGGGCGGTCGATGTACCCATGCTCGCTCCACTCGTTGAACTTCTTCGTACTGGCCCCATCTCGGGCGGCTTGCAGAAGATCCTTGAACTCTTGGGATGCTTTGTAGTCAGCCACCGCATGATCATAGTGACCGGGGACCTGGCGCTCAAGCTCTAAGATCTTGGACTGTTTCTCCTGCAACTTCCTCTCCAAGGGACGAAGCTTCTCGAGTGATAGACGCAAAGACTCGATCTCAGCCTCAAGCTCTGGGATCTGGTTGGCTTTGTTCTCTAGCTCCTAGACGTGCAGCTGCAGCATGGCTAGCTTCTCGGCCATCAAGTTCTTCTCTCTCTCCAAGGACCCCTTCTCGGTCTGAAGGAAGCTCATGTGACCATTCAGCTTGGCCACCTGCTGCTTCAGCTCGGAAGTATCCTCGCTGGCATCAATCAAATACACTGCGAAGAGAGCCTACACCAAAAAAAAAAGGAAAAAGTTAAACCAAGAAAGCAACGTGAACAGCATGAGAAAAGGAAAAGGGTGTCTCGGGCACTAACCTTCATTAGGTGCTCCCGAGCAATCTGCCGAGACTCAAAAGGAGAGCCTTCTTTGAACCTCACCCGATAGAGGTCAATGCCCTTGAGGTCCCGGATCATGGCGCGCATGAACTTCTCATCCTCGTAGCCATACTCATCGAGGACTTGCCGGATAGGAGTCGTCGACACTACAGGAGCGAGAGCGGCGAGAAGAGACAGGGAGGGAGCAGAGCCAGCGGGTGTAACTCTAAACCTTTTAGGGTTGCGGGTGTCGTCACCAGTTATGTCCTTCCCGATGTACGTTACCTGGGCATCGAGAGTAACCGGGGCTTTCTTCTTCGACTGATGGCGCTTCTTCTTCTCGCTAGGATTCGTCGTGGTCCTAGAGCTTCTAGGAGGACGAGGCAGGGGAGCTACAGTCCCGTAGGCCTCATCAGGAACCTCCAGGGGTTTCTAAGACTCTAAGATACACACCGAGTGCGTCTCAAGATCCACCTTCGTGTTGTTAGGCGACATCCCCCATGTTCAGCAGCTTCATCAGGAGGTCTTGATCCTTCTCCATGTCGAGCGGGTGATTGGAACGAGGGACACGCTGGGGGACTTTGCTTGCCAAAAAAAAGAGTATATATAATAAGTACATTGTCACAACGAGAGTGTCCAGGATGAAAAAAGAAAACAAGGGCAAGACATATGCGACCCATCGAGCAGTCTATCCATCTCGCAATGGACCAGCACAGCCCACCGAGTTAGATGATACAAGCTACGATCTTCCTCGTTGGGCCAAGCAGCGTAAACCCGGGCGATGCGCTCTCGCTCGATAGTGGTCAGCAAGTATGTTTGGTCCCCGATGGCTCTGAAGTAGTTGGGAACAGTATGTCGCTTCGTCTTTCTTTGCCACAAGCCACCCACTAAAACCACATTTACGCGCCACTCCTTGTTTATGGACGACGGGAGATCGGTGACAACGGATTCGTAATCCCGCACTGTGAAGCTAACGCACCCGGAGCTCCCGGCCTTCTTGGAGTATGACAACCGGTATAACGAGTGGAACAAGTAGTACTGACACCTTAGCCCTAGAAGTTGTCGCCACTGGTTAGGAGGAATCTGACCGGGAGCCAATTGGAGCATACTCAGTATGTACTACACATACTAAGGCAGAGGGACCGTGAACCCGTTCCTAAACATGTTGTCGTGTACCATGATGAAATTGTCTTGGGGAGCGCAAGCCAACTCTCCGGGATGTAGCCCACGCAAAAGGATGTCTGAGGGGATGTCTCAATCCTCCTGGAATTACTCTCTCACTTCGGGTGTGAGACTGTACACCGGCTTGTCACAGACCTTACCATCCTCTAGACGGTGTAGGGCTCGAGTGATAGGGATAGCCTCGAATACTTCCCCTACGCCACCGATGGACGTAGAAACAGACGGGTGATCGGGACTCGAGCACGAAGACTCGGAGGGAGAAGCAGCGCGAGCAGGAGCCCTATGAGTTGGGCGATGAAGATAGCCTTCCATCCTCTCGTCGTCGTCAACGAGAGACTGGTAAGATGAAACGGAGACATTGGCGTCAGTCACTCTAGGATTCATTAGTCCTAAAAAAAATAAAAATAAAGAGAGGGTGGGTGGGTGGCAAAACCCTAAGATCTATCAGATTACTGAAGCACGCCGTCACCAACCTGGAGAGTCAAAACACAGGCAGAACCCTAACTTACACAAAACCAAAAAAGGGAAACCCAGAAAAGCCCAGTTTTTAACCAAAAGAGGAACAAACGCCTATCCCCTACCAAGGCTCGTCCCACAATCCAAATCGAACAAAACTTGCTTTAAGCATAGAAAAGTGAGAAAGAAAGTACTCACCGGATAACAGAGGCCGGAGATTCGCCGGAGTAGAGAAAGCAGAACACCGCACAATTGAGAAACCGACGACAGCAACAGTGAAGAATATAACCATTGGGACGACAGCAACATAAACCCCTTTTGGTTTCTGGAAACAGAGAAGAGAGAAGAGAGCACAACAAAGAGATAACAGAGTGTAGAAAGCACAGAGCAGAAATAAAGAGGCAAAAGTGAGGAGAGAAACCGAAGAAACAAAGAAGAGATAGAGAAGGGAGGGAAAAGACAGCTCGGTTCTCCCCCCAAACTCGCATTAAAAACCCATTAACTGCGAACGAGGAAATCCGAGACGTCAAGCTTTGCCACAGGATCATGACACGTGCCCCACTAAGTGGTAACTTCTCGAATAAGAAAAGATTGAAACGACGTGCATTTATTGCATGTCATTTCGTTCCCCAACGCAATGTCATCTGGCGAACATGCAATTAATGTTCTGACACAACACCATCAACCCAGTATCAAGCCCCGGGATCCCGTATTAACCACTCCGAGATTGGTAGCACCATGGTAGAAGCTACTCTAATTAAAACATCGGGAGAATGGTACCACTGAGACAAACTGAAAATATAAATGGAAGTCGTTGCCCACATATCAAAGATCCCGGGAAGACATGCCAGCACCTATCCAGTTTCAGCTTCTTGAATAATAACTACCGGAAGGACCCACTGGTACAAACCAACGGGGGCACCAGGTTGGAAGTAGATTGTTGATTATCAAAGTAAGGCACCGGGTTGCCGTATATTCCAACTAAATGGCTAATGCGGAAAAGCAAGAATGAAAGTAACCAGTCCTGGAGAAATGTGAGAAAAATGCGTACAATAACTGTACAAGATAGACATCAACGGGAGGAAGCATACAACAACTGCTTAGGAAAATCAAGAAAATCTCGATTCTCGGATAACAAATAACAGGAAGAAACACATAGTTTCATGAGAATATTAGACCCCGGAAATGTATCACCGGTAAGCATAGGCGAAACAACTAGAGCCATGAGAACCATAAGTCCCTTGTACAGCTCCCGGAGAGTGGGAGTTGGGCAGTTCATATCATTCCCTTCACACAGAGAATAGTGGCCTGATAACCCACGCAGGGAATGATCCTCGTGCTCGAGCAGAAACACATGATATGGAAAGGCTCGCTACCGCGTCCATTGTAGTAACAACTCGTTCAAACATGTCCCGAGTACGAACTTGGGGGAACTGGGACCAGGTACCTGTTGGTAATTTGCCAAGTCGTGGGTCATTTCTTTAAGTCCCCACTCAAGACGTGTCTTGAACGGGAACTTGGGGGCGCTTGTAGTCGGCAGTAGATAAATATCTCCTTAGCCCACGATGCTACCAGAAGTCCAACATGAGGTAGACTAAGCAGGCCTCGTCTTGGAGGTCATTGCAGTCTGGGCCGAGCAAGAGGCACACAACAGAGGGCCAAATAAACCAACAACAATAGCACATTTGTCCCACATCGTTTAGTAGGCAAGAAAGAAGTCCACGCGGGGTTATAAATGCAATGCCAAAGTCAAACAAAGAGGTAATTAATTCCTAGCATTAAATACACTTCATCAACTACACAACTGACTTAACCATCAGAGAGAGAAAGACCGGAAAGTCCCGGTCGGTCTCCTGTTGTAGGTAACAAGCCAGCGAAGTCAAAGAAGAGAGGTCACGCCAAAGCTTCTACGAGGTCAACGAGATCTTACAGAAACAATAGCATTACCGTTCATAAATTTCCAAAACAAAACATCATCTCTGAAGCACCCTAACTTGTTTGGTCGATTTGTTGCACCTTGCATTTCTTATTTTACTTTAATATAAGTTCAGTTCTCTTTGTCAAAAAAAGAGAGAAAAAGGTCATCATCATCTTGACTAGAACTTTTTCTTACAAATCATTCTAGAATAAGATCTGTTTTGCTTCTTCTTTCTTCTCCAACATCATTATTATTATTCTTTCTCCTTTTAGCTAAGTCGATAAAAAGAATCAGTAGAATTTGTTTCGAACTTTGCATTGATAGGGGTTGTTACTGGTAGTTTTGACTTTAGTTGGAGTTAGGCCCCAAGTCACCAACTGAAAACGGTATTCGTTGTACTATCCCTCCACTAGGGATCAGCAGAAAACTCCAATTCCATGTATTTTCCTTTAAGTAGATAGATATCAACAAGATTGCAGGACAATTATACATTCTGAGATGAATCATGAATGATGTCCGTAAATAGTTTAGAAGTATTCAATAAGCCTCACCATGCCTAAGGTCAGTGAACTACTTTCCCGACTGGTACTCAATTGGAATCTGCTTGATTGCTACGGGTTAAGAATAAATTCAAGTTCATGTGTTAAGTAACGTACTACTACTCTAGATCGATCTATAGTACCAGTAATAGATCTAGATCACGAAAACTACGTACGTACAAATAATAGTTTCACGCAACCAAACTAGGATATATATTGTTTGCGACTTTAGCCGGTTTATACGCAGTTAGATTATGAGCATCATTGGTATGTGTGATCACTTTTCCAGCCTCTCATGATGTACCGGAGATTTAGTAGCCCTATTAAGAAGTTTTGTTCAGGCATGTTACTTCGACGTACGTACATATAGGTGGATCATTAGTGACACATGTACCATATATTTGTGTAACACTTCGGTATATATGATGAAATTATTTGATTAAAAGGGAATGCATATACGTTATAAGCCCTTCTAACGAGGATCTTTAAGTTGAAAACTTGTTGAGAACTTTTCGGTTTATCGCACCTTTCGATCTTATATCCACATGCATCTTGACCGTTCAGTTTATAGGTATTTATGAGTAGATCATTTCTTCAAATTTTCAGTTATATTGAAAATTGTTAAGTCATTCATAAGTGTGAATTATCAATTATGAACTTGAACGGTTCATATTTGATAGATTTGGTTCATCTATTAATCTGATCTAGCTTATTATCTTAACGAACACTAATTTGGCTGAAAATTTGTATAAATGTGATCTACTCATATAAATCTAAAAACTGAACGGATGAGATGTCAAAATATGATCGAAAAATGGGTCTTTTAAACCATAAACCGAAAAGTCATCAACTAGTCATGATCAACTTAAGAGTACTCACTAGAAGGACTCCCTACGTTATAATTCATGTCATATATATTATTTTGAATTTTATAAACATGAGCGAGCTAATGTTAAACAATCAAAGCGATGAAACATCTCCATCGCCCATTTTTAAGGTTGAAAGCCTCAATCAAATGTAGCCAAGAAAAAACACTCACGTGAAGATGATGAAGAGCTGGAGTTGAAGATATGGAAAGCAACATGTCACAGTTTATAAAGGAACATTCAAGGCTTGCATGCCCACTACACCGAGAACCGGAAAAGCAGCTCGGACTGGTTCAACGTCGACGTACACGTACCCTCCCATGCACGTGCACTACAAACTAAATAGTAAATACCAATAACTCTGGGGACGGGTGACTAGTGACCCATCATCGTTGTGGGAGCAAACAGAAATTAAGCTCACTTCTTTTTTTTGGTCAAGTAATTAAGCTCACTTCGATCGATCATATTGTTACTGCATGTACTCTCTCTCTCAGAGACGCTGCTGCTGTTCTCTGAAACTGAAAGCGGATTAATTTGGTTAGAAAAATGGAAAGGGCAGGCCGGCAGGGGATGTTTGTGTTGTTTCGTAAGCAACACTATATTTATTTACTGCAGATCGTGAAAACCAGTAAAGAGTCTCTTTCTCAATCTATTGAAGAAACTTGACCTTGCAGAGAGATGATTTGGTGAAAAAGGGTACCAACATATATTTTTAGATTTCTTGCTTGGCACAAAACTGATCTGTTGTATGTTGAGTCTTTTACCAGTTTAATTATTACACAAGATTAGAGCAAGTCCATCATCTGGGTTTTCATTGGGAAGCCATGGATCATGGACGAGACTTGGGCAGTCATGTGGTAGTGATTTTAGGCTGCAGTTTTCACCTACGATTTTTGTTTCTGAGTCGCCACGTGACAGTGACTGTTTATTAAATTTTATATTAGGTATTTTAAATGTGATTAATGATTTTATATATTAATAAAATTATGAATAACGTATTGAAATTATACAAAAGGTAATAAATAAATTTTAAAAAATGACATATTAAAATTAATTTATTTATTATATGACTTAAATTGATAGGCCAAGCCTAAGGAAAAAAATATACAATAATTTAAATTTCTAACTCTAATTATCGACATCCTCATTACAAAAGAAATTGGTGTTTGAGGGGTCACTGAAATTTACCGGGTTGGACGGTTGGATTTGAAATGAAGGTGCGAGCCCAGGTGACGAAACTAGCGCCGCTAGGCGACAAAAACGTGTCAAACACGCTCATGGACTTTTCTGATTTGCTTGTAGCGCGCCTCTACACGCGTCGTTGCTCGCGTGCCCTAACCCCACTTGTGCCCTTCATGTGGTCAACGTCTCTCCTATCCCCACGAATTGGGCTGAGCTGGAATTGAAGGCCTGGGTCTTCAAAAATGGAGGCCTGGGTCATAGGTCTGACCCAGGTTAAGACCCAATGAAGGCCTGGGTCAAAAAAGTTTATGGGTGGAGATGGGTTTTTTCAGCTGAGTTTTCATTTGAGGTGGATGAAGGCCTGGGTCAGGTTTTGTAGGCAAGGGTGGACTCTTAGATGTTTAGAAGAAAACTAGAGCCTGATGTACGACTCACCAAACTGATCTATATATCTATGTCGTCCAGTCCAACCTTCATCATTTTCTCACACTGCATGCCACGGCCGACCTCGATCTGATGCGTTGCTATCATAATCAGGGGTGGAGCTAGGATTATATACTAAAGGGGACCAAGTTACAAAGTAAAAGTACATAGTAATTGAAAATTGAATAACTGTATATGAATACAATATATAAAGGTAATTAACTTTTATATATTGGACATTTGACATCATAGTTACTCAATATATTGATTAAAGGTAGAAGAAATAAATTAAATTATTAAACTTATTAACAACAAATGATGGTGTTTATGGTTTAGGAAGCTTTTACTTCTAATTATATCTAACCTCTTGATTTCTAATGCTAAATACCCAAGTTTAAAAATTTACATGGCACCGCTTGGGCTCAATGTAGTCGGTCAATCATAATACCAAAATTTGGAGGTCCATGTATGCAAGTGTGTAATCATACCAATAGGGCAAAAACCCATAAGCCCTCCTCTACAGTATAAGAGCATCTTCCACTGTAAGTCAAATTTAAAACCAAATTTAACTTACAAAACAAGAATATTCTATATAATCTATTTTTAACTTACTAAATTCTCTCACCATAGACTAGATTCTTAACCAAATTAATAATATTTTGGTTTAAGAAACACTCACACCGTAAGCTAAATCCTTAGGTAAAGCCATGAGGCAGCCTAGATCACCCTACCCTCTAGTAATGATCGAAACTAATGCCTCGATTCTGTAATTTGTCCGACAAAACTCATTTTGTCTTTGCAACTTCTTTGTCAAGCATGACTTTCTTAGTAGCAAAAAAACTTAGCTAACCAGCAGTGCTCGATCTGAATTTCGTCCGGGCTAAGAAAATTATAATAGTTGTTAATACCAAATTTTTTTTTTTCCTATCGATATTGTTAAACCCAATTTTCTTAAGGGGAAGAAAAATGGGGGTAGAAAATAAGAAGGAAAGTAAGAAATACTAGTAGAAAATTGGATAATATCGTAAGAAATCAAAAACAAAGAAAAGAAAAGAAAATGCAGAGGAGAAAGAAAAAAAAAAGTGAGTAAGGACAAAGGGAGAAGGGGAGGGACTTGAAGGAATGACCTCCTTGATCCATTCAAGGATAGCACCCAGCCAACTCAGCTACGACAACTTTCTTAACATATATATACCACGTCTGATTTATGAAGTACAAGATAATTCTTGTCTAGGCTGTAGCCCATAAAGCCTACCAAGTAGATCCGTCATTGTTGACCAGTCATTAGTAAGCTAGAGCTAACCATAACCGATGGAAACATTTTCATTTGAACTATACCAAAGATATGTTTTAATATATCGACACGTGTCCATTCCTTAGTGGTTGTGGTTAGCATAAGCTAATCGGTCATGGTTAGGGACCGAAGAGCACGAACAACACCAAAAGTCATTTCCACCACTGAAACAAAGAGAAAGAATGAAGCTTCACACGTACAACAAATAACTTGGTGCTAGGTTAAAAACACCTTCATTCTCAATCATAAGTAATCAACGCAATATTTCCTTCCACAACTAATTTATTTATCGACATTCGTTTTTTAGTTGAAGCTTTACTTGCTTATTTATTTAATTTTATTTGGAACCAAAAGGTAATGTCATTTTATTGATTAAAGAAAATATAGGAGTACAACATGAACATAATCCATCCTTGCGGGCTATGTAAAAATTGAACTATGCAAAACAACATAAATACATAAGTTATCTTAATATTGCAAACCATAGAATAAGTGTTATGATCAATATATCGTAACTATTAGACTCAACTAACTTATTAAAAGTTCACGATTAAACGTACCTACTCCAAGGGATTCCCGCCAAAGGAGGAACCTGAAGTACACAAAGCCACCTCCTCGACCACCCCAGAGCCTGCACCAGGATCATCAAAAACAACAGTCGAGCTTGACCCCGACCCATCAGTTAGAGCTAGCATTCTTCAAGCTCCGAAACTTCTTTTCTTTGCCTTCTCAAGACCCAGAGTAGCAGCTTTCCAGCATCCATGGTCTGACTGCATGTATTTTTTGTTTGTTTTTGGAGCCAACAGGTCAACTAATTAATGCAACCTTCCTCTTCTCTACAGGTAAGACAGAAAACACCCCATTCAAGTGAGGAAGCTAAAGCTCAGGAACAAAAGTCAGCTCCAAAACCGAAGCCTCCAACACGGCCCCTGCCTCGTTTCGACTTCTTTTTCCAAAGCCTCCCACCTCAATGCCTGCACTGCACTTGTTGCCAGTGATGTCTGCAACCACTCCACCGCTCCGGTGCACCACATACTGTTCCAAACCTTGACACATTGTTTCAGGGATCGAAGGGGTTTTGAACATGTGTAGCTGCATGGCTAGGTCAACCGCTGACACATCAGGCAGGGAGAAGGTGAAAATCGATAATATCCTTTTCTCCATCCGACGAGGAGGCACTTGCTGAACCGACACCAAACCCTCTGCCAGTCCCAGCTCGAAGCAATGAGCTAGGGTTAGTGTTTTTGACCATCTTCCCTGAACTGGCCTCCACACCACCACCAATCACTCCACTGTCCGGATTACCAAGCATCACCACCTTCGACATGTCCGGAGGGCCACTACAACCTGCAACACTATATTCCAACATCCCGCAAATTTTACAAAAACCAAACACACGCTCATACCTAAATTGCAGATTGACTAATGCCCTTTCGGATCTCAGCTCGAATGTCATCAGGGGTAGGCTTGCTTCACGTGATCATAGATGAGGTGTCGAATCAAAATCCTAGCCTTTTCACCTCTTTTGATGTCGATCTTATCGTAATCCTCCACCACTCCAAGCGTTGCTCCCACCATGACTGCATCATGTTCTGTCATGATAGTAGGATACAACCCTAAGATTTCGATATAGACTAGGAAAGTGAGAATCGGAACATGAGATGCCGCACACAATCCATCGTATGGGGCGACCACAAAGAGGTTTCGTCCATTAAACCAAGTTCCTTCGAGGACATGCTTCCGATCTTGTTCAAGTGTAAAACGAAGTGTAGCGATCTCTTTCAACCCACATAAGTAGGCGGTTCTTGAAACCCGATGAGGGCCTTCGGGTTGGATTGCTTCTCAGAGAGAACAGACGCCCAACGACGTAGAAATGGGTTGATATTGCAGCATTGCCGACTTGGCCAAAGGAGACTGTCTCCTTGTCTTGGATAGCCAAAGCTGTAGCAAAACGGCGACAACTTCATCCGACGTAGCGACGAGGAAGAGGAAGGAAAGGGTTGCAAAGCGACGACAAAGAGAAGAACAAAAAAAGCCCTAGGTTTCTCTGTGCGTGGCGCTAACTAAATTTGTTGAAAATGAGTAGTTATTTCTTGATATTCCCATTGAAATATCTAATTTTTTGGACTATTAAAGTTTCCATGATTGTCGATATTTTAATCTTTACTCTGATATAAATGTAACAACTTCGACTATGTGCTTTATAGATATAGAAATGGATAAAACACAGATAAATCACAGAAAGAGCAATAATTTCAAAGGCTTGGTGCAAAAACCTCAATGAGGGAAAAAGCATTGCACCAAGCTAGATGATTCCTTTACTTTCAAATAAATGATACAAGGTGTACTTCTCACACAACTACACCCTTCATACACAAAACATTCACTTACTTCTTACACAAGTAACACAGATCAAGTAACCTTAACAAAGGAAACTGAATTGCTAGACTGAGATCTCACACACTCATCTATGCTAATTCTCTCACAACTAGATCCTGCTACAACTGAATAATTATTTCGTCGGCTAAAGCTAAGAATCTAGTCGGCTAAGAATCAATTCGTCGGCTAAACCTTCTAAACTCGTCGGCTAAAACTTTGAAATTTGTCGGTTAAACCTTCGAAATTCGTCGGCTAAAACTTTGAAATTCGTCGGCTAAACCTTCGAAATTTGTCGGCTAAAGTATTTTTATACATTTGGCACATTGTGATTGTGATGATCAAACTTGAGAAACAGAAATCCGACCGTCAGATCTGACCACCATGACAAAATACATGTATGGCCAAAAATTCAACCTGATCCGACAAGAATAAGGGCTCGATCCGGACGGTCAATCTCGTAAGTCAAACCCCTAAACGCACGGAAAAGGTTTTTCGACCGTCTAAATTACGTATTTTGGCCGGACCTTCAACTGAAAATAGTTTTAAATCGATGACACGCAATAAGTCGTATAAAAATTTTAGACAAAATAACCACCGAATATAGGGCTAGCTACTCATAGGGGGAAAAAATGAAAAATTGCATTGACCGCAACTATCGGCACCGAATATTTACCGGAATAGTGTGATTTTTCTACCGTGGATGTATTTCAACATTCTCGTCATATCTTATTTCACGACTTTTTGGCGTTTGAAGGTTTTACGTATAGTTTGTTTTTGAAACCGAACATTTACATAACACTTGGTAAACAAGTTATACAACTTTAGTAGGCATGTTGTGATTGTGATGATCAAACTTGAGAAACAGAAATCCGACCGTCAGATCTGACCATCATGACAAAATACATGTATGGGAAAAAATTCAACTTGATCCGACAAGAATAAGGACTCGATCCGGACAGTCAATCTCGTAAGTCAAACCCCTAAACGCACGGAAAAGATCGTTCGACCGTCTAAATTACGTATTTTGGCCGGACCTCCAACTGAAAATAGTTTCAAACCGATGAGACGCAAGAAGTCGTCTAAAAATTTTACGGAAAATAACCACCGAAGATAGGGCTATAGTATGTAAAAGAAAAATTTTAGGGTTTAGCCGACGAATACCCTAACGTATTCGTCGGCTATAGTATGTAATTAAAAAATAACTAAAGCCGACGAAATATTAGGTTATTCGTCGGCTAAAACCATATTAGCCGACGAAATATACTATATTTCGTCGGCTAAGATGGGTTTAGCCGA
>NC_020494.1:3125788-3132303 GCF_000184155.1 Fragaria vesca subsp. vesca
CTACAACTAATTAATTGATAACAAATTAATTAACACATATATATATATATAGATATACTTAATTAATAATTACATAACAATATTATATATATCAACATCATCACAAAATCATCATCAACAACTTCATACCATCAACACAATATTATAATTAATTAACATATATATATATATCTACTACTTATTAACAACAACTTCATATATATTATCAAATCATCAACCAAATCGATCAACACACATATATATATATATACACACATCAAACATACTCAAAATCTATCAATTCAATCACACTCAAAATCGATCAACTCAAATAAAACTCAAAATTAACATATATACACATGTACGTACCTATATATAGCTCCATTTCTTAATTATGGACAGATTTCAACAACACCCAAACTTTTCTCCCGTTTTTCTTCTCCCGTTTTTTTTCTCAGATGAGCTGTTGTCCAGATCTGCGAATATAAAGAACTTTAGCCGACGAAATTTATTTTCGTCGGCTATAGTCAACTTTAGCCGACGAAATTAAAATTTCGTCGGCTAAAAAATGTTTAAAGTCGTCGGCTAAAGTCTGTGACTTTAGCCGACGAAATAAATTATTTAGCCGACGAAATTAAAATTTCATCGGCTAAAGTTCACTATAGCCGACGAAAATATAAATTAGCCGACTAAGGAAAATTTCGTCGACTAAAGTCTACTTTAGCCGACGAAAAATTGATTCGTCGGCCTGGTTTTTTTTTTTCGTCGGCTAAAGTCTTTTCTTCTGGTAGTGATTTAAAAGATCATATACGATTTTAACAACCCAAGATTGATGCAGATAAAAATTCTAATGTACCTGATTTGAAAAAGCACTAAATCAGATATCCTAGAATAATTAAAGATCCTGCAAATAAGCACTTTAAGAAAACTGATATGGAAAATCCTAGACATAAGACTTTTTACTAGAAATCTCTCAATCAGGACAATTAGGCAATAAAGAGATTAACTTACCATAACCAAACAAATGAAAACTCATTACTTGTGATCCATGATTGAATACTCGAAATACCTCAGATCAAGCTTTTCTTTTACTTCTTCTTTTCCTAGCTGCAGTAGGAGATCCTAGTGATTGAATATCAATAGCCAATATGCCAACATGCTTATCCATTAGGCCGAGCTTTTTACTCATGGCCGATAAAGAACTAACGGTTGCTTAAGTGAGATTATGAACTGAACAATCAAAGTTAAGGTTCATTAGATGTAGGCATGAGCAACGTGCTAGGGAAAAACATTTAGTTGGATTTGCTCTAAGTTAGAATTGAAAAGACGTACTAGATTCTTTTGACACTCGAGTATTGTTTTTTTTTTCTTTAAATATTTTGATAGATACCATAAATGTTTGGATGAAGTGGTTCCTCTTCTTGGCTCCGCCTATCTTTACTTGTGCTCGACAATATGAACATACATAAACAAACCATAAAATGAACCAAATTGAACATACACTAATGCTCTCCCGTCACATATCCGATTGGATTCTAATTTCATTATGTTGCCGACAATCCAACAAGTCAGTGACAACTAGCAACACCATATACATAGTAGAGGAAGAGAAGAAGTTGCAAGTCTTTCATTTGTTTTTTTTTGTTTTTGTTTTTCTATTTTTGTTGTTACTAACTTCTTTTATATATATTTTTGTACCTAAAAACGAAGAACTCTCTCTCTCTCTCTCTCTAAAACCCTAGGGAGCGCCGCTTCTCCTTTCTCGTCCTGTCCGGCTGCAACTCTGTACCAGTGATGGCCTTTCACCTCGTCAATGCATGAGCAGTGCGGCTGGATGGGAGTTATTTGGTCGGCTAATTCAGTCCAGGAGGCATGAGTCTGGTTCCAGTTTTTGTTCGTGGTTAGTAGGAGTGTTTGGACTGTGGTGGGGAAGGGGAATGGAGGCGGGTTTGGCTGGGATCAGAGCCCGATCGGCGTCGAGGCATAGTGGAAGCGATGGGTGTTGGTGGTTGGCTTGGTTGACGCGCTCGATGGTCTTCCTCGGTCTGCTTGTTGTGCTCCGATCTAGAGGCTGGCTGGGGGTGGACCATCGCAAGTTGAGGTCGTCTTGATGGCGGCAGTGACGGGTCGGTGGTGCTAATCTGGAGCCGGTGGTGCAGCGGTGGTTGTGGTGACTGGGTGGTCTGATGGGTCACTTCTTAGGCCGAGAGGGAAGACGGGGCTGCCTTTGTCTGTTGGGTTTGGGTGTAGCCTGAAGGTTCCATATTCAGCTGGAGGTTTGGCTAGGGTTTCTTTTCGGCCCTGGTTTTTCTTTTATGCTTTTCATTATTGTTTTAGTTATTAGTTAGACTACGGTTGCTTGCGGGTCTAAAACATTTACTTAGTTATTGGATTTGACTTTTAATTAGAGTTTGTTGATGCTCTAAGGTTGCCTCCTCTGCGTAAGGTGGTCCCGGAAGTAGTCAAATAATGATAGGTAGTGGATTTGTCCCTTCCTCCTTGTGTCTCGGTGGCTGATTGCTTGTCCCGTTTGCTACCACGGAAGATTGATCATAACGCTTTATCCCATGGTCTTCAGCATAAATATTACTTAGTGTCTACTAGGTAGTTTCGCAAGATAGCCCCTGTGGGCGGATTATGTTTATGTTGTTATACTTACTCTCAAATTGTGATCAATAAAAATTAACGTCATTAGATAAAAAAATAAGGGAAAATACCCATTTGCACATAATCAAGAATTTTAAAGCCTATTTGAATGAAAAAAGTTTTTCATAGCCCATACCAATGAAATTTAACAAAAAGACGATTTTACCCATTGAATTTATAAATTCTCTCACGTCTCATTCTCATCCTTCTCTCTCTCTCTCTCAAACCTAACGTTGACGACGACTGTGTCCTTGTTCTTCGGCACCGACCGCGACGGCAAGATCAGCAAGGACGAGCAATCAAATCCGGCTATCTCGACGAGTCTCGCATCAGATCTGATCAAGTAGATCCGGTAAAACCGAGTCCATGGTGCGACTGGCAATTTCAAACGAAGGAGCGCGTGAGGGTTACTAGCTAGAATTGTTGGAGCACCCGTCGGTGTCTACTTGCGGTGGTTTTGAGATTTGGTTCTTCCGGTGAGAAGATTCGAAGGTTTGGAATCCAGATCGGGTTTTGGTTGCGTCCTCCAACCTCGTCCTATTGTGGTTATTTGTTTTGGCCGGGTGTTCTTTTAATTTTTTGTCAATTGCTAGGTTTTGGTTGGGTTGTCAGTGCAAATTATTAGGGGTAGTAAACTGTGGTGGTAGTGAGGGCGTGACGTCCGCAAATTGGGAGGTTTTCTCCTTGATTCTTGATAGTCAACACTAGTGTTAGGAGACGTGTATTGTGTAGGTGCATGCCTTTCATAATTTTCAACGGCGTTGTGTATTCATATGAGATAGGTGTAAAGCTACAATGTGTTGCTCATGTGTCATTTGTGTACATTAATATGCCTTTCACAATTCCTACCTTTCTTTTCTGTTGGACATTCTTTGTTTCTTGTATTTTAAATGATTATTGGCTCACTAAATTGGGTTAACCATTTATTACTGGTGGTCAATAATTTATTATTAGGAGTCGGTAACATGTTTATTACCGGTGGCTCCCGAAGCTATTCGTTGGTGTGAGGATTTTTCCTTGCAGTACTCCTTAGCTTGATTATTCGTGTTGTAGTTTTGACTGATTATTGGCGGCCAATAACTCGATTATGTTTTGGTATTTCTTCTTTTCTATTACAATAAGTTTGATTATTGGGGGTCAATAACCCAGTTATTGGGGGTCAATAACTGATTATTAGGGGCAGTAACCAAGTTATGGGTCAGTAACTGAGTTACAGGTGACAGGAATCCGGCGACTGGAGAAAATTTGAGTTACTAGGGGTTAGTAATTGATTATTGGGGGTCAGTAACCAAGTTATTGGGGGTCAGTAACTGATTACTGGGGGTCAGTAACTGAGTTACCGGTGACCGGAATCTGCGACCGGAATCTGACGACTGGAGAAATCCGGCAACCGGTGACCGTAGTCCGGCGGCCGGTGACCAGAGTCCGACGGCCGGTGACTGGAGTCCGGTGACATTCCGGCCAAATATTCTCTCTTCCATTTTCTCTCTCTATGCATGTTTAAGGGGTGAGGGCAAAATAGTCTTAAAATAATATAGTTTGTTAAGACTTTAGTAAAGATTTGTGCATTTGAGCATAAAAGAGGTTACCTTATATTGAAATGGGCTAATGAAAAAGATTATCATTGGAATGAGGAATGAGGGGTTTAAATTAGTACTAAATGGGCATTTTCCCAAAAAATAAAAATAAAAAACTTCTTTTATATGTTTTCTTAAGACTGCTCCCTAACCCATGTTTGTTACACGGGACACTGTAACCCAGGCTTAAATTCTAATATAGTCTAACACTACTTAAGCCAGGCTTATTTTTCAATAATCCTAACCCATGTTTAGTGTCACTTAGGACTAAAAAGCATAATAACAGTATACTTCTGACAATGCAGCCTCTCCATGCTTCCTAAAACAGCCTCTCCATCGAATTTCATCACCACCTCCTATTTTCTTTAAAACTGAATGTGGAATTGTTGAAAATAAAGAAAATTAGAAGGCACAAACAGAGGGCATAAACAGATGGTTTTACCATGCAACAACGCATTGGCTTTACCATGATTGCTTTTGTGTTGTCTGCCAATTCGCTCACAATATCTGTTTCTTGACATGCTGTAGACCATGAGTCGGGATTGAGTCCAAACTCTGAGAAACAATACCAGCTGAAATTATATTTGTGGACATAAGAAGAACAAATACTTCTAAAGCTAGATACAAGGTAGCACCTATACACTTTCAATTTAATCAACTCCAGATATCAAATAGTGAGCAGATCACATGCTTGATCATAAAATTTATATCATCAGATAGAATTTATAGAGAGAGAAGCACAAACGTTTCAGAGAAAAAAAAAAGACCCAGGCATAAAATTGATCAAATTCTGAGCAGATGAAGCAAGCCATACACCAAATCCTCAATCAATTTGTGAAATAATCACAGCCCATAAACAAATGACAATAGATCATCACTTCCTAGTCTTTAGTAAAACGAATGACACAGACAAAGAAGAAGGTAGAGTGGGTTGAAGGAGATATTGAACAATAATCAACACAAGACAGAGAGTGTGAGAAACGAGAGAAACTAAACCTGAAATCTTCTCGCCCAAGAAGACTAAAGCGAAAGAAACCAATGAATGAGAGTGAGACGATGAGGCTGCTGCCGAGAACGAGCAAGAACAACATTTCAGCGTTGTGCAGTCCTATGAATTTTGGGGCCGCTATGTAAGGAGGCATGGAGAGCGTTGGGGACTACGTATGCTCATTTAATATAGTCCCTAGTGGTGCCAAATGTGGGACAACACCTGTTTTTTTACGTAAGCCAGTCCAGTCCAGTCTTATCCCCCGTAACAAACATGCACTAAGGGACAATTTTTAAGGGAATGTGATGGATAAGTAGATTTAACGGTTCAAAATAAATCCACAATTTTAAGTTGTATTATTTCTGTTTTTATATTTAATACATGTGGTTGAGATGCATTTGTCCCTCACTCTCTCTTAAAACTGTCCCTCATGTGTGCAAGCCTTATTTTTTCTTATAGTGTTGCGCTGATCGTATTTACCGATCAATTTCATTAGTACTTTTGTTACTTTTATTTATTTTTCCGGTTTATCATCTAAATTATTAGTTTTTGAAACTTTATTCAAAGCAGAGTCATGGCTTCTCTCCTCTATTGACTAGCATTTTTTCACAAAATATTGCTTCTCATGCAACGCATGCAACTCTCGAAAACAACGTTTAATCCTTGGTGTCGTATATCATGTTTTGGCAACTGTCTAGCGTCTTGGATACCCAGAAATTGAGCCCCTCATATAGAATTAAATTAATACATCCCCCATCTTTGTAACCAACATTTACTTGTGCCTAACACTCACTTTTGCATAGTTCCAACATTTTCGATGGCAACAATTAGGTTCTTCTTGGAAAGAGGGTCATTTTTTTTTGGAAAGAGGATCATTTTAATATGGAAAATTTTAGTATGTTACTCTATAAATAAGGAAAATGTATTTTTTGACGATTCGACAGTGATGAGACTCTTCATTTTGCATCTCATCACACTATCAATTCAAAAATCAAAACTAATGTGGTAAACTCTGTGGTAAATCTTGCTATGATACTTTTACAATTTCGAACATGTTGATTTTGTTTCATGTAGAGTCAAGTCGTGTTCAGAGTCGAGTGTATAGCTATCTGCCAGGGATGTCTGTACACTAACGAGTAATGACTCGTGAGCCATAAACAAGTGTGCAAGGGGACCATAGACAAGGAGTTGGATTTTGAGCCTAACTAGACCTAATCATCTCTTCAACCGAAAATTATACAGCGCACCCGGGTGCACCGCGCACCCGTCATCTCCACCGTCGATTTTGAAAAAATCAAAAGGCTCTGTTAAGTCCGCGTCAAAAT
>NC_020494.1:3132323-3141091 GCF_000184155.1 Fragaria vesca subsp. vesca
AGGCTCTCATCTTCAACCCTACAAAGAGCCTAACCAGTAACCAGAGACGACTGACCCATTTTTTGCCGCTCTAAATTGTCCTTACCCTTCAATGCCAATTAGCTAAAGTTTAAAACTCAAATAAAGTCAAATCCAAATTTCTATGACCGTTTTATGTTCACTTTCAAGGTTCAAAGAAAGCATAAATGGAAGATTTCAAGGCAGGAGCTCCTGCCTCATTAGTCATTGCCATAAAAACGCCATTTTCCTCTATTCATCTTGGACAAAAACCTTTTTTAACCCACTTTAGCAGAGAGAGCCAGAGACCCTTCTTGTAATCTCTCTCTCCACTCTCTCTCTATGAGTATTTATCCAATGCATGCAGAACCATCATTCTTCCAAAGTCCCACACCATGGAACCAAATATAAGGAAGTACAGACATCCCCAAACCCCATCTTTAATTTGAGACAGAGAGAAAGAGATAGAGATAGAGTTCGGGTTCAGTTTGTGTCTGTTCTAGATAGTACTTCAGCTGCCCCTATAGATTTTGTTTCTTGTTTCAAGTTTGGATATTTGAAGCCAGAAATGAAATACATTAGGACAAACAGCCTGAAAAGGCTATTCTCACTCAAAAGAAGAAGCTTGGAAGAAGTCGCAAGCCCACCGAGTGTGTGCTGTAATGTTGAAGAGAGCAATGAAAGCCTCAAGAATGTTGAAGCAATAGAGCTTTCTCCAAGACCCACATGGAAATGCTTCTCCTTTGAAGAGATTTCAGATGCCACCAATGGTTTCAGCTCAGGTTTGTCTCTGCTTCAAACATGAATTTGAAAATGTTTTCTCTTTCTGGGTTTTTCTTAGGTGATTGAATTGAATATTTTGTGTTTGGGTTTCAGAGAATTTGGTTGGAAAAGGAGGATATGCAGAGGTGTACAGAGGAGTTTTGAAAGGTAATGAGGAAATTGCTGTGAAGAGGATCACAAAAACTGTGACTGATGAAAGGAAAGAGAAGGAGTTCTTGAATGAGATTGGAACTATTGGCCATGTTTGCCATCCAAATGTGTTGTCACTTGTGGGATGTTGCATTGACAATGGCCTTTACCTCATCTTCCATTTCTCCTCCAGAGGCTCTGTTGCTTCTCTTCTCCATGGTAGTACCACAAAAGTTTCAGTCTTTTTGTTCTGGTTCTGTTTCTGGGTACCATTCATTTTGAGACATTTGTGTTTCACACAATTAAATTATTTTGAAATCATTGTTGTAGATGAAAATTTGCCACCTATGGATTGGAAAACAAGGTATAAAATAGCTATTGGGACAGGTAGAGGCCTCCATTATTTGCACAAGGGCTGCCAGAGGAGGATTATTCACAGGGACATTAAGTCCACAAACATACTATTGACTGTAGATTTTGAACCACAGGTATACACATTAGTCATAGGCTCATAGCTTGTTCATCTTTGATTGAAATGGGATTTTAATGCATTAAATTTGGGATATCACAGATATCTGATTTTGGACTAGCAAAATGGCTTCCATCACAATGGACTCATCACTCAATTGCTCCAATTGAAGGGACCTTTGGGTAAGTAATCCTCCAAGCTTTAGTAATCAAACCAGTGATTTGAATCAAAATGGTTGCTGATGTTTTTATATTGTGCAGGCACTTGGCACCTGAGTACTATATGCATGGAATTGTGGATGAGAAAACAGATGTCTTTGCTTTTGGAGTTATTTTATTAGAGCTCATCTCAGGCAAGAAACCAGTGGATGGGTCTCACCAAAGCTTACATAGCTGGGTAAATGACAATCTTGTAGAACACATAATTTGATTTAGTCTATTTCAAGTTGCCCATTTTTCAGAAGGGAATAATTGGCTTGCGGGGTTTCTTTTAGAGTACTAAGACTAGTTGATTAATTATTAGGATTTGATTATATGCATTTGTGTAGTTATAATCAATTGTAAATCTGACGTTCAACAGGCAAAACCAATATTAAACCAGGAAGAGATTGATCAGCTGGTAGATCCAAGGCTTAGAGGGGCCTATGATGTTACACAACTAAAAAGACTTGCCTTTGCAGGATCTCTCTGCATTCGAGCATCGCCGACATGGCGTCCTACCATGAGCGAGGTATCTTTTAATCATCAACTTTTGCTACGTATATTACATTAGGGGTCACATCTCTAATTGAAGAACGACTTACTGCATAGGTGTGTTAAATCCCTGTTAGTGATTATGCCTACCGTGGTCCGTAAAATGCGTTCCAAATGGTTTTATTTCTAATTATGAAGTACCATGTTGTCTCTATAGACATCACATTTTAATAAACCTTATCATACAGTCTCATTAAACAACTGGCAATATCAGGTTAATTGTATTCAGTAATGATACTTAAATGATCTTAATCTTTCTCAATAAACTATACGTCATCCAAGGAGACTACAGTATCATTTATAGATATTTGTGTGTCATGTTGATTAGGCCAATAGTAATCTTTTAGTTGACCAGCCAACAGTGCTAACTAACTAAACTATTTGTTTTAATGCCTAAATCTCTGAGTCGCTCTCTATATACACAGTATTCTACAGTTGATTGTGTTGTTATGGTTTGCCAAATCTTATATGGTGGTTTGCCTGTGATGACTCTCTGCTTCTTTCTTCACCAGTTAGTACCAGAAAAGAAGAAACTTGGATTTAGTTTTCTTTTCTGGGAGTTTTTTCTTTGCTGGGAGTTGGTAGCAGTGCATTTCATTTTTCTACACAAATCATAGTATCAACAAGCAGACAGAAATGGTTCAATTCCACCAAAACATAATATACGTGCTAAAACATAGAACTATCACCTACGCAATATAATTGAAAAAGATTAAGACTTATAATCTAAATTGATTGTGACAGTGGGTCCTAATTTGACTCATTATTGTATGAGCCATTTTTGGTTGTCGTTTTCGTTTGCATAGAGTGCTTAAGAAGTTGCAAATTCTGCACCATGAAAAAGCAAAACAATTCTCCTCATTCACAGACAAAATAGAAACGTTAAAGAAAAGATAGTGTCCTTCATTAATTCACCATTACCATATTCCTATTGATTTGATTGATAAGTTAAACATGCAATTCCCTTTTTCACTAATACTTGCAGTCAGCTAAACTAATCAGTGAGCTTTGTATCCCTATACTAGCTACCGTGGCTGTTATGATTTAGAAATAGCAAAAGTTCTTTGGTTCCTCTTGCTTTTTGAACACTACTTTAGAGTGCAATAATTAGAGCACATACTAAATGAAGCAGTTAGGTACGCACACACTGTTCTGTTATGAATTGTAGTTGGAATGCAATGCAATGCCAGGAATAATATATCTGACATTCATTAATAGAAAATTTGCTATCATTTACAGGTGTTGGAGGTTATGGAATTAGAAGGTGAAATAGACAAAGAGAGGTGGAAGATGCCAGAGGAAGTAGAAGAAGAGCATGATGAGTTCTGGGGTTTTGAGGATCTGGAATATGAGTTTGACAGTTCCTTCTCAGTTTCACCCCATGATTCCATTTCTACAAGAAGCCGTTAGGGTTTAAGGGGGTTCTTGGAAACTTTGTTACTTAAACCTCAATGTTTATCAAACCAACGTGTACAGTTCACAAGTTTTTGTATATAAATTATAAAAAGCATAATATATAAATATAGAGACGAGAGCTGTTGTTAGAAAAAGCCACTTCACGTGAAATTGCCTTGGTGATTTGACTCCATAGCGCTGGTCCTCTTCTTTTTCATACATTTTTTCTTGCTTTTGAAGAGATTGTGAAACTGGAAAAAGGGATCCCGTGGTGGGGAGATATGTTTAATTTTGTTAGCTGGTTGTTTGTTTGCTCCATAATCAACCGAATTTTTGTCATTTCACTGCACTAGATTACTAGGCAGTCTTCATGTGATCTTAAATTGACACTTAAACAACATGGATTAGCTTTATGCAGTTGTAGATCAGCTAGTTCATTTTTACAATTAACTTTAATAAAACAACGAACTGAAAGTGTAAATTGTAAAATAGGAAATGTAAATAAAAAGTGCAAATTTCACTCATCTGCAAATATACACATTGTATTATTAGTCAGTCAATCACTACATAAAATTAGTCTACAATTGTATGAAGTAGGTGTTTTTTTTTTTTTTTTTAATTAAAGGTCAGAGGATTAGGAGGACTAGTGCGGGTGTCCTGAAGTTAATGTATTTTACCATATATAATGATGTAAAACAAACAGTCAATGTGTGATTTGGGGATACATGAAAAAGATCACTAAAGACAAGCTAGTGACATACAACCGCATTAACAAAGACACATATCATGCATGGAAACATGACAGTTCAAATAGATCTATAAAAATGGACACTCAGCACCCCTAGTTCTTTATAACCAGGAAACAATGTTATTAATTAGTTGGATAAGATCATGTGTCATGAACTCATGAAGTCATGATATATAGTTTCCATGCTGTGAGTTATAAATAAGAGCAAGTGCAGCTCCAGCAATGCAATTTAAACATCATCATCTGGCATGTTTTAAGTTGACAAATCAAGTTATCAATCCCCTTAGAAAAAGGAAAATTTAACTGATGAGAGTGGATAAAAGATCAAAATTGATGGATGATATTTTAGTTTTATTTTTGGTTATAATCTGGTGATCGACAATGCTGCCGGAGGCTTTTAAATATTTTAGTTCATAATCTCTGTTAGTTGACACTTGACGGTAGGTTTATGTGTAAGGTCTGCTTGAGTAACGTTCCTCAATATGCATTTACATTTATAATTATTAAGCGGAAGAAAGTGTAACTGCTAATTGCTCTAATTAATATAATAAGTTGCTCTCAAAATAATATTTGTTCATGAAATTCATACAAAATTTGTTTGACAAATGATAAGGAGAGGTTTCAGCACGAGTAGTTGGCGGCCAAATGAATCAGTCGACTTTCATATAACAAATATCGATTAAGTGTAGCAACTCTAGACCGAGTCTCAAAACAATAAGACGGCTCTTCATAATATAATGAAGCAAATTCTACCAACAAAGTAACTGTAAACTCTTTAGGGAATTAGGGTGAAGTTGAGCTAGAAATTCCCTAAAATAGTACATGATTTTGTAATAATTCAGTAATGATTAATTTGTGAGATCCTTGATAACATAAGACTTAATCAGCAGCTTGCTGTCATGCCAGTAGGCATTGTATGTGTTTAGCCCTACCCATAAGGTCCATTAGAGCTGTCATTGATGGGAACCCTATGATCTTTTTTCTTTTTCTCAAAATTATATATGCCAGCAGTTTAATCATTTGTTAAATAATTGTGGTGCTGCATTATTTTCATGCAGCTGCACTACTCACATCAATCATTTAGTTCCTTTTTTTTTGTGTTCGTTTTCAAAGGTGGTATATGGTATAATATACAAGGAATATATGTGTATTTTGGGTACGTATGTCTCCAAGAGACTCCAAGTGAGCAAAAATTCTGGCAAACCAGGTGACAGGTATCCCACCAAAAAATAGAATGAGAGTTGGTATAAATTAAACAAGCAGTGGTCCAATAATGATATAGCTTAATTAACTAGGAACATTGTTTTAGAGAAAACCAGAATCGATGATTATTAGAGACAGAGATTCTGTTCTAGTTAGCTAGATTTGTAAACTATATATGAGTTGCATATTCTGAACAAAGTTTAGCTACTGAAGTAGCAGTTGATGAACAAACATGAAGACTTTGGTTTGGACTCGACAGGTGTATATGCATATATTGTGTTAGGTGAACAGTAGCCGTCCACAGTCGCATAAAGCTCGAGAGTCTGTTTGTTTGTTTAGTTTTTCATTTTGATCGATGATCATTCTAATTATTGGCTTCAGGAAGTAGTTAATTAAGAGATAATGTCACTACACATTCCTAATACATATAGTTATAAGACCTTTGTTTAGGAGATTCTGATGAACAAAGCCGCCATCACCACCACAAGTTGGACTCGACATCCACCACCGCCTATATAAGGCACGATAGAGCCATCCATCACTGCCTTTGATTGGAGAAAAAGAGTCGATCTGGAGAAGAGATCTCCTTTCTCATCAAAAGAGAATTACCGTTGCAGGTCAGTTTGAGAGTTTTGTCGATTGCTGCCGCCGTCGAGTAAAACCCTAGCTCTGCCAGGGAGAGACATATTTTTTATCGGGATTATGTTCTATACTAAAACTTTCGGTCATATTTGTAACCATCTAAAACGAGAAAAAATAGCATTTATTTAATAATTAGCTACGGGATTCATATGGTTTGGTTCACAAGTAGGTTGGAAGTTGTTTAATTACCTCAATAAGCTAGACTTGGGGATAATAGGTAGGACGAATGAAGAAACGACAACAACGATGGATAATGCAGTATATATCAGTGTGCGTGTGTTGTGAGCAATCAAAGAAATTAAACTACAAATGGAGTATATTGACAGCTAGAGTTGTTTATGAAATATACATGATCATTGTTACAGAGGTTTAGGGAGTAATTGCATAGGTGAGGTTTGTATATGTTGATTAACTTGTATGTATTATTCGATCCACTATCACTTACTAATTAAAAAGGCTAGGGATAATTAAAGCTGTGTTTGGTATAGCTGTGCTTTTATAAGAAGCTGGTTTTTTTTTTTCTCATGTTTGTTAATAGGTGTTGTGAGTGCTAAAAGCAATTCAAAGTGTTTGGTAATCTCAAATCAGAAAGTGCTTTTAATTTATATAATGACAAATTTGGACATGCAAATGATGCAATCCTTTTTCTTACCTACTGAAATTCTTCAACATTTTACTGAATTGTCACTTTGATTACATAATAACATTTTACTGAAAGTTCTCAGTTTCATAATGGAAAGATCTATAGAATTATTAAAGCATTACATTTTAGACTCTTAATGCACAACAATTGCTTATATTAACTTCTCGAGGCTTAATGCATACAAAACATATTCTTTGATCGAAGCAAGTAAAAGCTAATGGTTCAAAAGGCTGAAAAGTGCTTGCAAGGCTTACACAACTCCATGAGTATTCCAATTGACAATATGTGTATCATCATAAGGCAGTTGAACAGAACCAAAACAGTAAGTCACCCGCAAAATTGCATACAGGCCTGGACCTGAAATTTTCATGCCTGAGTCGAACTTTTAAAATTGGGCTCTTAAATTGTAGTTTACATTAGTTTTTTTTTTTTTTTTAAATTAAAGATTTGAAAAATTTTATTAACACATCCCTAATTACTATATACACATTTCATATATAATACACCACCTATTAACTTTTTTGTTTTAACATTTTACTAGATACACATATCCAAACTTCCTACAATACCCTCATTTAACATATACAACTTATTCCCTAAATACAGAAGTCATTCATTACACATATTTTTCTAGATCTGTTACTCAATTTGTTCAAAAAAAAAATTCACATTACTGAGTGTTTTCTCAAAATATTTCATCTTTGCTTGTACTGTTTCACCTCATTGACATATTCCTTGAAGATTTTTATTTTTTCTCTAAAGGGTTTCACCTTGTTAAGATATTCCTTGAGAGATTTCACTTTGATAACATCTTCTCCCATTAGTTTTCCTCGACAAATTTTCTTCTCAAGGAGCCTTTTACTCAAATTGATTTCAAGATTTCTTGAGTCTACCGAATCAAAATAAAGCAAGACAATATATCACCAAAGTCCTTAACAGAACTTTCAGCATTAGAATGTTCAATCCTGTGTAAGACTAAATTAATCGATTCTCAGGAACCATTGCATAATATTCATATGCGGTATTAAAATATTGGTACTCGATTCAAACTTAAAATTAAAAAGTGTTTGAAGTACAATAGTTAATATGAACGTCTTAAAAGAGATATTTTATTTCAAATGTCCTTTTTGGTAATTTTACGTACCCACAAAGTCTTATATAATTTGTATAAAAAAAAGATGTGTATCTAGCATTTAAGGATGTGTTAATAAAATTTCTCTAAAGATTTTCTTGACGAACTAAATCTATAATATTTGGATTATGATTAATATTTTAGTAATTTTATCTATATTATAAAGTTTATTTTAAGCTCTCACCTCTTCTTTTTTCTCTAAATGGTATGGACTTTTAATATTAATTTCTGTTTGCCTCTTCACAAAAATGGTATATAATAATTATAACAAACTTGGATGGCCCCCTTACATTCATACCTTTCTGTTTCTTTCATTGCAATAAAAAAATGAAATTCTGCATTGGAGAAGAAAGAAGTTTTATATTTGACTGTATTTTATAATGGAGAGAGCAGTGATTATTCTTTTTTGGGCCCTCTTGAGATCTGGGCCTTGAGTCGACGGCCTCTTTGGACTCGTATCAAGTCCGAGGCTAGTTGCATATTCATCTTTTGCCTGTAAAACTAGAAACCAAGTATAAACATTGACCCTAACTCAGCCTCTCACTGAACTCAATTGCTGCACAAACTATAAGTTCAAAGATCCATTAGTCAAGATGGGTCAGGTTCAAGGGATATTTTCTTCACACATATCTTTACACATCTTTTTAGCCATTAGAATTAAATACTTTCAATGGCTAGGATTAATTTCTATTGTGATGTGTCAATTGACGTGGAATTAATTTTCTTAATTTTATTTGTTTTTTTTTAGAACAAATTTTATTTGACTAATCTAATAACAACTGAAAACTAAACTAGATTTATACAAAATTCATATCAAAATTACAAGATGAATATTGTCATCTTCTTCCTATCGCAAAATGTACTCTCTCTCTCTC
>NC_020494.1:3141111-3150185 GCF_000184155.1 Fragaria vesca subsp. vesca
CTCNCTCTCTCTCTCTCTCTCTCTCTCTCTCTCTCTCTCTCTCTCTCTCTCTCTCTCTTCTCCACTTGAATTGCAATCACCATATATAACTAGATCTTCTTGCACTTGCAACTTAATTGTGCAGATTCAGAAGAAAAGAGACACAACCTAAATCTTTTTTGTCAGGACCCACCCCTGAAATCCGGAATGAACCCTGTGGGGATCACCTCCAAAGGAGATGCTACGGGAAATTCAGCATAACCTTCCTTGAAAATGGATAACCCTTCCTAAAACCACCTGCAAACACACTTCTAAAATCATAATCCAACCTTGTACTCCTGGAGCCTTCATGCTCCCCAAGTTCATCTCATCTTCCACAATATCAAACACTAATTCAAACGAATCCCACAACCAATAACGAAGACATTCAATAATTTACTAATTGGATTAGCAGAGCATATCTAATAATGAAGGAAAAACAATGAATAAAGAATAAGCGAAAGCAGCATTTGACTATGCCTCGACTCCATGTACGCTCGAACTCATTTAGACTTAGCATGTAAACTGGGCATTTAAAACCAAACGGCCTTGAGGAAAGTAATTTAAAAATGTTAGAGTGAGTGGACAAAAATAAATTAGATAATTTAACAAATACATAACTTATATAGTTTCCCATGTTTCAACTTATAAAACTTAACAACATGCAACTTTGATAATCCAAATAACTTTAAATCCAGAATACCATAAAAATAGACAAACCAGCCCCGCTGGTTAATCAAATATAGAAATCTCGTAAGAAGAGATAAACCAGCCCCGCTGGTTAATCAAATACATAACTGTGAAAAATAAAATAAGGAGGAGAGTTATCACCATCTAAGAGGAGCCCCCCAGGCTCGGGTCGGTGCCTCCCAGGCTATAGTAGCTTCCCACGCTAAGCGCTCGACTCACCTATGGTGAGGACCGCTAATAAAGACTAGCTAGCAATAAATAATAATATCCGATCGGTGCCTCCCAGGCTATCCCACCTATGGTGAGGACCGCTAATAATAAAGGCTAGCTAGTAATGAAATATAAGCGATCATATATTATGGTGATTAAAAACATACGAAATCACTTAAATCCATTAAACTTCCCCAAGATCATACGAATGGTACGATTCCCAACCGTACTTGAAAATCATCATAAGAAATTATAATAAACTCAATTACGTGTCTCACACGTCAAAATATTCTCAAATCCATAATTATAAGCGAGATTTAATTATCTAATATAAATTGTAAATAATTTCATAATCCGAAAATACTCACTAAAAATATTCTCAATGTCAATATGGATATTCCACAAGTAAATGAGAAAATTATAAATAGAGAACTACCGAAAATCCCATTTTCGGTAATCGTTTATAAATCTCACAGTCATCAAGATAAAACCAATAATAATTAAATCCGGAGTCATAAAAAATATCAAAACTCAAATACCAGCTTTAAAACCCGAGCTCAAATCCATAAATCATGACCAACAATTAAACCAAGCATCAAACTCAAATAACTTCCAAGATCATTTCATAAGCCAAAATTATAATATAAGCTCGGAAAATAAAATGTTAATTTATAAAATCTTGCATGCATATTTATTAAAAATCAAAGTGTCCACTCACAAATTTAGGCATAACCCCGACGGTATCCGAATCGCCACTGAAGTGAGGTTCCCTTCGTATCCTAGTACAATAACCATGCTTAGAACCAAACTTCAATTCCATAAAATAAATACTAAAATATAAATACCAAAAATCTTCCGCTTAACTCACTACCTTTACTAGGGAAAGCTCACCGGATTCCCACCAAACTCCACCACAACCTTAATTCATCAATTCTAACATTCTAGAATAAATACCAAGGAAATCCAGCAGCCGGATTTTCATTCTAACAACCGCCAAAATTCTCAATCTTTGAAAAATCCTAAACCTAACCAAAACTCCTCCAAAAATTCCACACTTCACATCATTAAACTCCTCTCATTAAAACAAACTCAAAAACATGAAAAACAACCCAAAAGTGGTGGCCCCGCCGCCTGCTTTGTCGGCAGCGGCGGCCGGCCAGCGACTACTCCGGCCACCTCCAATGCTTACCAAATTTTAGCACAATATTCCTCTCAACATTCTAAACAACTTTCATAACTACCATAATGATCAATTTCAAGCCTAAACATGTCAATCGAATCAAAACATAAAAATCCCAAATCAAGAACCCTAGAATTTCAAACCTTAAATTCTCCTTACCTAGCTCGAGTTAAGTCGAAACCTTTTGAGGTTTTGCTACACATGATGAGAGCTTCCAAACGAGACAAGAAGCTTTGGCTATGGTGGTTGGAAAAGGAAGTTCCAGCCAAGGTACTAACATACGACGTCGCTGCCTTCACGGGGTTGCTGTCGACGAATGACGGGGCTATAGGATCGGACACCAATCCAGGTAGGTAGAGGGAGGTCCCAGCTTCAGTTTGGTATCGGCCTTGCCGGCCAACTCGTCCAGACGGCGGCACACGACAGCGGCAAAGGCGTCGATCGGGAAGAGAGAGAGAGAGAGAGAATCGGGAGGGAGGAGAGAGGGAAGAGAGAAGAGTTTTTGGGCTTTTTTCCCAAACCGGTCCAACACTTAATACCCCAAAAATAAAGCCTACTAAAATTTACCCCCTTTTTACCAACTAAAATTTACATTTTTTTCTGATAATTTTTTCATGCTAACTCCGATTTTAACGTATAGTTTGTCTATGAATTCATATTAACGTCCTCTACGACCTCCTTTCAGAAATTTTCCCAAAATAATTTTCCTACAAAAAGTCAACTCTAGGGTCCTTAAGTAGTAAACGGTTACTCAAAGCGGTAAAAGACTAACGTAATACCAAAAGTAAATAACTGTAAAATAACTTAAGAACCGGGGTGTGACATTCTTAAGCTTGACCTAGATTGAATGATTGTTTTCCAGAAAAAAAATAAAGACGCTCATCTTCTTATTTTTTTGATCATGAAAGATGCTCTATCTTATTTTGTTATTTGGATTTTCCTATTAAAATTAATTATTTCAGTCTAAGTTTTATTTCTTTTGAGAAAATATATATTTATTTCCACATCATTTACCACATCACATTAGAAATTAATCAAAACCGTTGAAAGTACTTAAATCTAATGGCTAAAAAGATGTATAAAAATATGTGTAAAAATAAGCGTCCGTTGAACCGAACCCAGTCAGGATATATGTAGAAGATCAGCATATAACTCAAAAGGCAAAGCAATGTGGGTATGTCATTCAATCTTTTCGGCTGAAAAAATCCAACCAATGAAACACTACTGCTGGCAATGAAGAAAGATAGTGCATATTGTGCGTTACCTGTAATAGTGTTACATGAAATGCTCATGGAGTATAATTTAAGGGAAGTGAAATCCACACTCCAAATTGAAATCCACTCTCCCATTTTTCATTTTTAGTCACCACTGACATAATAATAAAAAATTTGAGTCACTAATGACAAAATTGAAGTTACCAAAAATAGAAAGTGAGAATGTGTATTTCAATTTGGGGAGCGTGGATTTCACTTTCCTATTTTAATCTGAACATGTTATTTCACATACCTATATAACATCAATATCATATACATGTAGTGAAAAAAAACTTAAAGTGGCTATGGCACTCGACCCTTTTGGAGCAGAGAAACTTTAGGGTTTCGGCGGTGGCGTCTTCACTCCGATTGGGGTGGGAGGACCTGATCGCAGCGGCGGCGACGCCTTGACTCCAGTCTAGGGTTGGAGGGCTTGATCATAGGGGCGGCGTGGGCGGACCTCTAGCGGCTTCGGCGACGCGGTAGGAAGCTCGGACCGTAGGTTTTAAGGTTTGACGACAACTGTGCGACCTTGGTGTGTGGTTGGTGGTGATTCGGATCGGTCAGATCGGATTGGCCTCTGTCTGTGCACGATGGGGTGGGTGGTTGTTGGCGGTTCTGGATCGGATTTGGCTTTTAAGGTGGAGGGTGGATCTGAGTTGTAGGTGGGTGCGGCGGTGATCTAGCCTTTGTTTGTTCGGAGGTGTTGTGGTTGATCGGCTAGTCAGTGACCTCTCATGGCAGAGGCAAGAGGGCGGCCTCCGGAAGGGTGATGGAAGGGCTCCGATGGCGGCTCTGCGTTGGACGGCCTTGAAGGGGGTGAGAGGCGGGGAGGTTTTGGGCCAGGGGTGTATGATTGTGGGCCTACTGGGCTCATGATTGTGGCCTTGGGTTTGGGCCTTCCTTTCCTTTTTCTCTTCTTTTTGGGTTGGCCTAGGCTGGGTTAATGGTGGAGTGATAATCTTTATCCTTTATTGTTGATGGAGCGGAAGTTGGCTTTCTGGTATGTTGAGTGGAAACGTACACCATTGGGTCTTAGGCATCATACTCACCAGAACAGTGGCTTTGCTTTAAGGTTGTATAGATGTAGAGGTTTTATTTGCTTTTGTAGTTTGTTAACATGTCCACCTTTTTGGATGGTAGTTTTGATGTTGTCTTTTCAATTCGTAGTTGGTAAGCTGCTTGTATGGTCTTCAGATTATTCATGTTTAACCGGTTTGGTTGTCATGATCTTTGATCAATGGAACTTTCTCCTTTATTTCAAAAAATATAATATACATGTAAGTAGAGAACCAAAGGGCATTTGGGGCACGGAACCCATTGGGTCCATATGTCCCTCCGCCCCTGATCGTGACATAGTTACCAACAAAATCATTTGCCTCTAGCTAAAGGTAGCTATGATCATAGCTTATTGCATTACAAAAATCACTAGTTGCTTCAATCCAAAATGATCAAGGACTGTCAATGGCCAAGAATGGAGAAAAGAGTGCACAAATTGAGGTTCAAAACAAAGAAAAAATAAACTAAGATTTCTATATCAAAATATCATCTATTAGATTGGTGTAATTGGCTGTATTGCAATGCGCATTAAGCCATAAGGATTTTTATTCGTTATTCTTTCAGCAGGCACTAAACGCATTCGAGGTCTAGCAATACCCAAAAAAAATTGTCATTTTAACTGGTACAATTCAATCAAGACAGGAACTGGAATTCTAATATCATAGCTTAACATTGACGTACAAGTTTAACCAACTTGAACAAGAGCCAAAACCCTAAGAACTCAACTTATTTGCAAGAGGAATATATGAATCTTCAGGCAATTTCAACAATAGCTTTACTGAAAACATCACTTCAGAACCTATGCTCCAATTTCTCCTTTTCCTCGTAGTTCTGGACATACCTACATACACATTTAGAGATTTAGCATAACCAGGAAATATAGTGTTAGTATTGACTATAATATAACTCTAGGGTAGAGGAAAGATGATAACATAATATGGAGATTTTGACAGCAACTGATCAACAATTGGAAAACAACAACAAGAGAAGGCAATCATGATCAACTATGTCCAATTATGCAACCACCTGATGTATGTATAACTAGACAACAAGATGTCTAGGTGTGTATACTGTTGCAAATATAAAACTCGATAAACAATGAATAAGATCATTCCACACATAAATATAAGGAATTTTCTTAGGTACCCATATGTATGTGATACCCACGTTTACTGATATGACAACAATTTTGTTGTTAATAATGAGGTAAATTGGGTCATAACTTAAGTAATTTAGTTCTATTGGTGGCAATTACTCAATCTATCCAACATTTTACAAGTTTATGAACAAATTGTTGTGGATATAGTAACCTGCTTCAATTATAGACAATCCCTAAATATAATATATATGCATTTCATTCTAAAAAACAAAAAATGCAATATGCATTTGTTTAATTAAAGTACTATATTAACACAGTATCCACAACACCATTCAAGCCATCACTTCACATTATTTCATTCCACAGCCTTATCCAACATCATACAATAATACATTAACATAAAAGAAAAATAAAAATAAAACAAACTTCAGCCATTGCAAAACAAACACAATAAATCTAAATACATGAGGGTCAACCTTTTTGTTGAAAAAAATCTCACATAATCAACTAATTACAAACAAACAAAGCCAAAATAACAAACACTAAAAAAGCATCCACCTTTTTCTCTTCCTAACCTATCCAAACACAAACCCTAAATCAAAAACCACGAAACCAATCTCACAAAAGTTTCAAACTTTTCATGATAACTGAATTAGGTATCCACAATATCGTAAGAAATGACTTAAAAAAACCACAATATGCACATAATTTAACCAAATTCGATCAATTTTAGGGTTCACGATTAGAAATGAAGAGAAAAAAGTAAAAAGGTTTGAGAAGTTTGTGAGGATTACGCATAGATTCTGACGATGGGTCCGAGGGTGAAGATAGTGTTGTGCCAGTTCTTGGAGATCTTGTGGTGGATCTTCGTCGGCAGATCTTTCCAGAGATCAGGCATCACCTTTTGCTGAAAGGGAGACAGCCCGTAGACCACTGCCTTCATCCTCACCGATACCTTCCCCATCTTCTTCTTCTCTTAAATTCTTTGAGATTTTGAGTCCCAAAATGAAAGAGAAGAAGAAAGTTTGATTCTTATTTATAGTGATATGCTGAGCAGACCTATTGGCTCAAAACGATGTGTTCCTCTTCTCTTTTCTAAACTCACCTCTAGGAGGACACATGACTTTGCTTTTGGAGGGTCTTTTTGGGGATAGTATGAGTTTGGAAAAGACGACTAGATGTATTGTGCCAATTTCAATGGATTGTTTGGACTTTGGTAGAACTTCCATTTGGTTTGCTTTGTTTGTATCACAATCTAAATTATTTTTTCTTTCAATTTGTTAGACGAAATATGAATAACTTTCATCTATAGCACTCATTTTTAAACATACTGATCTTAATTAGGCGACACTCAAAGTGCAAGAGAATACACTCGTGGGTTTAGGAGGCTCGTAGTCAATTAGTAATGTTGGCATGCACTCGGCTGGATAACAAATTAATGACTCTTCTATTTTGATTTTGAATTATCACTGGAGGAGGATAGAGTACGAAAGTCATTAAATTTCTTATGGGTTTTGATAGAGATATTCGAATAAGGGTTTCCTTTGAGTGGATTGGCTTTGTCATAAATCTCATAACTTAGTTTGGTTTTGTTTGTTTTTTCGTTTTGTCTTTGATAAAGAGTGAAAGTGTGATTGATTTATGGTTTCTATGATGCACGGATTTTCAGTATTGATATGGGCTTTTGACATTAGTAGGGAGAAGCACTGTGATTTTGGATTTTTGATATTGGGTTTGTATTTGTGCTTTTGTTTTGCTAATTGATTTCATTTTTGCAGCATTTTCATTCTCTTCGATTTTAAATGTATTTGAATTATGCCTTTACATTCAAATGTGAAAATGGTGAAGGAATTGAATGTTATAAATCATGAATAAAAGAATGTGGGTTTTGACTTATGCCAAATTACAATCGCATTTGTCTGATTACAAAGATGAGAAATTAAGTTGATAGTGCATATACATTAAGTTTTTAGGTAATAATATTTCCAACTGAATCTATTTAACATATGCATGTGACTATCTTCTGCCATATGAATTCTAAGTTATCGTCACTTTTTACATTTGCAGAGTGCATTTGATAGGTTCAAAGATCTAACTTACTGTGTATTTGATAATTTGTAAGTAAGTTTTGAGATATAATAATTATCATATAAGTTTCAGCTATGTACTATTTGAAATAATTTTATGAGCTACTCCCTGCCTCCAACTGACAGATTGCCAAAAAAGAAGAAGAATGAATTGCAATGCATCCTATGGCTAACTTGCTAAGTCTCTCAAACCCTAGCCGCTACGGTTATGGTTACGGTTACATTCACATTTACACTGGTATCATGACATATGCAATTAAACGATGTCGTTCAGCATTAAGTCACATCATGGTTACCTCTCAATATAGATGTGTTTGTGCACCTGATTATCTTTCATTTTCTTTTTCGTTATATATGCGTATATGCATGTAGTTATGTTTTCTTACTTTTTTTTTGATGTTTTTGCATCGCTCTATGTACTCTTCAATCATTATTAATATAGCGTTTCGTTCTTGATGAAAAATTATGTATTTGAATCTAGTTAACAAATAAATGTAGAAAAATTCCTTAAATTAATACATAATTAATTTAGTTATAGCAAACTACATATTAGTTACTAACCAATTTTAGTTTACAAAGACATCCTTTACACATTTAAGAACAAAAATTAACAAATTAGGATAAATTAATGTCCACATGTCATCTGTTACTACAATTTTACCAGAATACTCTTCACTACATTCTACTGCTACTGTCCACTAGATATGTGCTACTGCCGGTCGAAATTGCTACTGCCAGAGCTATTGCAATTTTTTTTCCTGACAATTCTCTAATGTAAGCGCGCTGCTACTACCGACTCTCTCATGTTGACGCGTTTGCTACTGTTTCTCTAATGTTAGCGCGCTGCTACTGTCAAAGATTAAAAGTCCGATTTCGCGAACAAAACCACATCAGAGGCCTAGATCTATCCCAATCAGAGAGAAAGAGTCTTGAATTCCACAACAAAGCAACAGAAGTGCCTCGTGCCTCTTCGGTGTGAATCCATGTCGACAGAGCGGGTTGGGTTGTCGATCTCCTCAATGAAGTGACTGCCGCAGCCCGGATATACCACCGGTGAGTCGCTGCAATCGCTAGCGATTTCACAAGACCTGGCTCTGATTTGTTTCTCGGTAACCTAGCTCCGATTTGTTTCTCTAGGAAGAGAAATCATTACTCGAACAACGACTCAACGAAGCTCTGATTCTCTTTGAAGGCGAGCGGCGACACCTCATTGACTGTCAACAGCTCGATGCTGAACGCCGCCATATCTCCTGTCATAATTTCCATACTCATCGGAAACACATATAGCAGATCATACCCTGAACCCTAGATTCGTAATTAGAACCTAAAGAGCTTCAATTTCGGGTTCTCTTCTTTTGATAACAAATCGTTCAGAGATTTCAAACGAACCAGAACTTTGGAGAATTAGGGGGAGAGAGAGAGAGAGAGAGCGAGAGAGAGAGAGAGAGAGAGAGAGAGAGAGAGAGAGAGAGAGAGAG
>NC_020494.1:3150774-3189397 GCF_000184155.1 Fragaria vesca subsp. vesca
AAAAAAATGAAATTCATTAATGTCATTGATTCACCCCATAAAATCTAGAAGGAAATACAAAATGTAAAACTGGTAATTCAATAATATGATTTAACAAATTGGTTTGAGGCCATTAAACAAAAAATTGGTAATACCATATTATATTGAATTGAAATTAAATTCTTTATTTACTTATGTGGTAGGATACATAGGTTTGAGGCCATAAATCTTAGGCTTCATATAATTGTGTCTTTTTCTAAATGTATTGGTTTAAGAGCATTGCTGTAAAAGTCATCATAAAGCTATATAAGGGTAGCAATAGGGTTTCTCCACTAAGAGAGTTGTTCTCTATTAACAACCATAATACCCCTTTGAGAGTTGTTGTGTACAAAGCTACTGTAATTCCTTCGTAAACAGTAAACCCTCATTTGATAGTGGTCTTTCTCCCTATTGATATGTGGACATAGGCTTTTGTCAAACCACTTTAAATCGAAAGAATTTCTTTATTTATTGTTCTTGCATATATTTTGGTCATTGTGAGATTTTCCCCGCTTTGATTCTCTATTCTTCTATTTGTTTTTGGTAGGTGCAGTGAGCATAACAAAAGAAGTAGAGATGGCAACAGAGAATTCCAGTAAAGTCTTTGAAGCACATCCTATGAATGGTGGAGATGGTCCTAACATCTATTCAAAAAAACTCCATTTTGCAGGTTTTTCTATAATATTAGATATTTCCTTGAGTTAATTACTTTGTAGTTTATTAATCCTTCAAGGCCGGACATTGGGGTGCGCCGAGGTCCCTAGAAGGAGGGACTTTTTCTTAATGATATTAAATATATTCTCTAACCCTTATGTTGTGTTTGGATGCGAGAAAATTCCCTGGAATTTAATTGAAAATAAGGATTTTATAATTCCTAAAAGCCGATTCTCTTGTTTGGCATTATCAAATAAGAAATTTTAAATTTCGATGGAATTAAAAACGAATGAATTCATTGATTAAATTCCTCACTTGAATTCCACCAAAAATAGGTGTCATTTACAAATTTCTTTGCAAGATTCAATTTTCATTTCCAAAACAAGGATTTTTAAGATTTTATATTTTATATTTCTTTTTAAACTTTCTTAATCTATCACACACTTCAAATCCCAAATATACATAACCAAACAATAGAAATTGTAATTAACGGAATTTCAATCGATAGAAATCTAAATTCTATCATTTCAGAATTCGTCAAGAATTAAGAAAAGTCTCATCCAAACACAGCGTTACAGTGTGTTTGGATGAGAGTGAATTCCCGGAAATTTAATCAAAAATATGGCATTCTCAATTTCTTAGGACTGTTTCCCCTGTTTGGATTTTCATCCCGTGGAATTAGCAATTTTCACGAAACAGGTGTCATTTGTCAATTCGTTTAACTGAGATTAATCTAAATACAAGTTCTTGTGCATTTTAAAACTCTACATCATATTGGTGAGCCGTGGGGTGGTTGGTTAAGGTGGTTAACTAACAACTTTGACGTTATGGGTTCAAACCTCATTGACATATGTAGGGTGTGTGAGTTATTTAATAAAAAGTTTTTTTTTTAAAAGAGAAAAAAAAAAAAAACTCTACATCATGAAATTCAAAAAATAGAATTCTTAATAATGGAGTTTAAATTCATGGAATTATAATTCCCATGATTTTAAAATTTCTATGAAAATTGAAATTATTTTATCCAAACACTAAACCCTAAACCCTAAACCCTAAACCCTAAAACCCTAAACCACAAATCACAATATAATAAAATCATCATCAATCAACACAAGGAGCATATCATAAAATTATATCCTTCCACATAGATATATTTATATGCACAAGACATAGTTATTCCCACAAGAATAACCTATCAACAACCAAAAATATTATAATTTCATGAACCTTAAAAATAATCATATAATAGGAAAACTTGTTTATCTTACCTATGAGCCGTTGACGATCAAGCTCATATATTTTAAAACAACCAAAAATAATTTTTTTTTAAAAAAATCATCATAATCATTATCAATAATCATCATAAACCTCATCATCATCATTATAAAAATCATTATCAACAACACAATAATTATCATCATAATTCATCATCATTTTATAATCATAAACCTTATCATCATCACCATCATCATCATAATAATCATTATCATCAACACAATAATTATCATAATCATCATCATAATTCATCAATAATTGGTTCCAAGTGAACTTTGGTGAGATGTTACTCACCTATATATTCCCGCTGCGTCTTCACAAAAAAAACTCAAGAACCAACTCTCAAAAACAACTCCACAAGCTACCTAAACAACACAAATACTAACCTTAGTAACCAAACAAACTAAAGAGAATATTGCACCCTTAACAAACCTTAACCCAAGGGAGGACAACTTTCCAAGGTCGTTATATTTAACGACTCAATAAAGCTGCCTCTAATCCTCATAACCTAAACTCAAACCTCACACAAGCCTAAGATTAAACTTAATGTCCTAACAAGCAAACCTTACACCAAACCTAGAAGTTCCACATCTCAACATGCTCACAATAACAAGAACTAGCTAACCATCGAAACCTAGAGGTAGGAAATTACCGGACACGCTGCCACGCGCCATCACAGGCGGCGGTGAGTGGGCCCCACGCGCCACCCCAAAACTTTAAAATTTGCACAAACTCCCAACAACAACCTTATAGAGCACAGCAAAAGGAACAAACTTTGTACTTGTGACTAGACTCGAATCGACCTTGAACTGCTCCAAACACCCCCTCAAAAATTCGAGCCCCAAAACTACAAATCAAGGTTTGAAAATTCAAAACTGAGTTGATTGCTTTGCACAATGACACACAGATGGAAGAGGTAAGCAAAACTCACCTCAAGATGCTCCTCGTCGCAGCCGTAAACGGCGGTTTCAACCCAGGCAACACCGAGTGTTCCAACTAGGAGAGACGTCCTCTGCTGGCACCGTCTGTGGTCAACCGCCGTGCAACGCCGTCCTAGGATTGAAGGCGGTGGTCCTGTGAACCTGACGAGACCGGCGGCGTCCCGAATGGTGGCCGGACGATTGGGTTTGGTGCCGGAGGAACCAGGAGAAAACGAGCGGCTCGGGGAGGAGGAGAGAGAAACTAAATGGGCTTTGTGAAATTTTAGGGTTTTCTAAAAATACCCACACACATTTTTCTACTTATACTTCAAATCCCGAAAACCACAACACTTCAGCTGACCAAAACTTCCTCATACGACATCCAATTTACGCGTGCCACGTGTCTACGAACTCATATCATCGTGCTCTACAACTTTCGTGAAGGAAGTTTCTTGAGAAACCCAACATATAAAAAGTCAACTCTATGACCCTTAAAGAAAAAAAGAACCCTTTCGGGTAAATTATGCGTCCAAACACTTCCACTCTTCTTTCGAACCTCAAAAACCCACTAACTTCTTACTCGAAAATTCCTAAATAATATTAGAAACTAATATCAAATTTCCGAGGTATTACATTGACATTCAAATCAGTCGGATCTGCTTCAGATCGGGTTGACTTGTGGTTGTGTTCTCGGCGTCTGTAGGTCGTCGGGGATTGACTTTGGGGCCACGATTTTGAGTGGCTCTTGGTATTGCAGAAGGGTTGGTTGTTGGTCAAGGCCTGGTTTTGTTCCTGGTTTGTGAAAGGTGATGTTGCTAGTTGTTCGATGGAGTCAAGGCCGCCCGCCGGAGGCGACGGTGGCGGCGGTGACAGTTGGCTTGAGGATAGGGAAATTTGGGTGCCCTTAGCAACTGAGCCTGAGCCCGTGTCTTGTTTCAGGTTTCTTTAGGCCTGGAGTACCAGATCAGGGTTTTCGGTCTCAATTGCCTTTTAATTTTATTGTACTTTCTGCTTAGAATAATTGTCTATAATCGTTTCCCATAAATTATAGGTTTTGTTATTCCCCTTTTTCATTAGCGTAATTGTCCATAGTCATTTTTGACTATAGGTGTGATGATGAATGAGCAAGAAAAGTGTAATGAGGGTGCTACCCTCCGTGAATCACTTGATCTTATTTGTCCTCTGTACGCAATGCAGTAGATCGATTCATGATGTATAATTTATTTTCAATAAATGGAATATCTTAACTCAAAAAAAAAAAAAAAAAAAAAAAAACCAACACATGGTGCTTAAAGCATCGTTAGCAATGCAATGCTAGCTATTTTTTAGTTAAATTTTAGTCAAATTAGCTAAAAAATCATTTTAAATAGCCACTTTAGAAATGTGTTTACATCAATACTCTCTATTTTAGCTAGTGTTAAATCTTCAAATGATGATTAAATAATTTAAATATACTTATGTATCATGTAAAATATCTTAAAAGAAATGTATTAAATTATAGCGAGCCTAATCTCAGATTTAGAGAGCAATAGAGAGCGAGGTAGCTAAAAGTCATAATAGCTAAACTTAAGCTAGTCTGTTTGAACTCATAAAATATCCCAAAAAAAAACTAAATACGCTCTATAAAATAGCTAGGTACCATAATAGAGAGTCTGTTAAAGATGCTCTTATATTTTTTGTCATTTTTAGACTTTATTTTAAATTGGGTGGTGTTATTGCCACCATACTAATTACTTGTTCACCCTACATGTTTTTTTGTTTATTACTTGGGTGGTGTTATAATGATTCATTATCTTCAATCATTCTCATTTTATGCCTCAAGATATATAGTCTAACACTATCTGAATCTAGACATACTCAGAACCTACAAATTAGATAATCACGTTTTTTATTTTATGTTTTTCATTTGTGAGACTGATCGATTAAGAGAGACGAAAAGGAAGGCAAAAATAAATGAGAGGGATGTAGATAAAGATAAATAGAAAAAAAAAAAAAGACTTGAAGCTAAACTCATTTAAAAGAGGCACTATTAGAAAAAAGGCTTTAGCCGACGAAAATAAAAAACCAAGCCAACGAATTATTTTTTCATCGGCTAAAGTCCACGTTAGCCGACAAAATTTTACTTCGTCCACTAATTTAAATTTTCGTTGGTTATGGTCAACTGTAGCCGATGAAATTTTGATTTCGTCAGCTAAAGAAATTTTTTTGTCGGCTATAGTCTGTGAACTTTAGCCGACATCTTTATAAAAGTTTAGCCGACGAAATATATAATTTCGTCTGCTAAAGTGCCTTATATTTGCAGATCTGGACAGCAGCTCATTTGGGGAAAAAAAAACGAGAGAAAAAGTTTGAGTGTTGTCGAAATCTGTCCATAATTAGTTTGTGGAGCTATATATAGGTACGTATGTGTATATATGTTGATTTTGAGTTTTATTTGAGTTGATCAATTTTAGCCGATGAATTATAGTATATTTCGTCGACTAAAATCATCTTATTTGAACGAAATAAGTCATAATTTGTCGGCTAAGATGCGGTTACCTGACGAATACCCTAATATTTCGTCGGCTAAACTCTAAACCCTAAACCTTAGCTGACAAATACCCTAATATATGACTTGTTGCGTCTCATCAATTTGAAACTATTTTCAGTTGAAGGTCCGGCCAAAATACGTAATTTAGACGGTCCAATGACCTTTTCCGTGCGTTTAGGGGTTTGACTTACGAGATTGACCATCCGGATCGAGCCCTTAACCTTGTCGGATCAAGTTGAATTTTTTCCCATACATGTATTTTATCATGAGGTCAGATCTGACGGTCGGATTTTCGTTTCTCAAGTTTGATCATCACAATCACAACATGCATACTAATGTTGTATAACTTGTTTACCAAGTGTTAAGTAAATGTTCCGTTTCAAAAACAAACTATACGTAGAACCTTCAAACGCAAAAAAGTCATGAAATAAGATATGACCAAAATGGTGAAATACGTCTACGGTTGAAAAATCACGGTATTCCGGTAAACTCTCATTGTCGATAGTTGTGGTCAATGCAATTTTTCATTCTTTCTCCCTATGGGTAGCCCTATCTTCGGTGGTTATTTTCCGTAAAATTTTTATACGACTTGTTACGTCTCATCGATTTGAGACTATTTTCAGTTGAAGGTCCGGCCAAAATACATAATTTAGACGATCCAATGACCTTTTCCGTGCGTTTAGGGGTTTGACTTATGGGATTGACCGTCCGGATCGAGTCCTTAACCTTATCGGATCAAGTTAAATTTTTTCCTATACATGTATTTTATCATGATGGTCAAATCTGACGGTCGAATTATTGTTTCTCAAGTTTGATTATCACAATCACAATGTGCCGAATGTATAAAAAGTACTATAGCCGACGACATTATTGAAAATTCGTCGGCTATAGTTAATAAAATAAATAAAACAAATAAATTGAAAATATTAAATAAAAAGTACTATAGCCGACGAATTTCATTACTTTAGCCGACGAGATTCACCATTTAGCCGACGAATTTCACATGTTTAGCCAACGAAATAAAAATTTCGTTGGCTAAAGGTATAGGGTATATAATTAAAACCAGCGCTCGACAGCCTCCACAGCGCTCCAAAAAACCCTAAAAAACCCACCACCGCCTCCTCGAGCCCTCACCGCGCTCCACAGCCTCTACCGCCTCCGCGAGCCCTCCACAGCCTCCTCGAGCCGTCCTCGAGCCATCTCCGTTTTTCTCCAGCCCCGATCCCTCCTCCTCTTCACCGTTCTCACTATCTTCCTCATCTTCGTTTTCACTTCCACCCATTGAGTGCAGGTTATTTCTCCGTTTACTTCTTCTCAATCTCAGTCACAACTCACAACTCACACTATTACGTCTGTCGCCAGTCGTTGTCGCTAGAGAGGTCGCCGTTTCCATAGCCCGCGCCGTCGCTTGTAGCCCACATCTCGAGTCGACCAGTCCCGACTTGGCTACTTCCCCAGGTATGGCTCAATCAGATTGCTTATAATCTGATCGTGGACATAGCAGGCTTCAATTCAAAAGCCATCATATTCATATTCTTCAATGTTGCTTTGCTTCGTCTATAACTAGAGTTTCAATTTTAGAGTTTCTGTCTTAGGATTTGTTGATTTGTCAGTTTTAGAGTTTCAGCTTTGCTTCGTCTTCAATGTTGATTTGTTGATATAGAATATTAATTTGATTAGGATTTGTTGATATAGAATATTACCTTGATTAGGATTTGTTGTTACGTAATATGTATTAGGATATTTATTACACATATTAGGATTTGTTATATGACCTTACATCCTTACGAATGAATACACATCAACACAATCGAAATCTGTATGGTCATATTAGCCTTAACTAGTTCAGTCCAATTCATATTAGTCTTAAACTAGTTCAATCCAATTCCTCATGGGTATATGCTGAAGCTGAACCTTAAGATGTTGATCTTCTATAATAACTGAGTTCGATACAAAGAATCTTTGATGATTGTCCACATATGTTATCTTATAATCCTATATTAATTTGTACTGATCTCATAGTCTTAATTTGAAAGCTCCTGTCTTAACTTGGATATGGATGTGCATTTGATCTTATTATATGTAATATTAAAGTGAAGTTGTTGTATTACACAAAATGTTTGATGAATAAATTGATCGTGTCAAAAGGCTAGATCGTGTCACCCAAATTTTCTCGTGTATACAATTAGCCCAGGTGACATTTCTATCCTGGCTCCGCCACTGCTCAGCCTTGATTCAAATTAATATTTTAAACAGGATGAGCGGTAATTTTAGATCAACGAAGGGTTCGAAGGGCCAAAGGTCCAAATCGTCTGAGGGAACCTCTAGCAACCCTCAAACGTCGTTTCGGGGCCCCATGACAGCCAGACGTGCAACCCTTCTAAAGACGGCGCAGAGGCAGCCGAGCGTTTCCCATTCCTCGAGGCAGCCGGAGGTGCCCCCTTCATCGAGGCAGGCGGGCGTCCTTCATTCCTCAAGGCAGCTGTGGCCTCAGACCCAAACGGAGGTGTCTGCACCCCGTATGCCTGAGATACACCGGGCGCTCACTCTGGGTCCTACTGCTTCGGATGGTGGGTCATCTAGGGTACAGATGCCACCGCCTCATCTGTTCCTTACGCGGATGATACCGGCCTTACCTACAGTCGATGGCTCAGGGACGCCGATTTATCCACTGCCCCCGCCAGTGGCTCCATCAACGGTGTACTGATTCGTGTCTTTTGATACGCCTCTTATTTCCGCGAGGGTATCATTATCGGCAACAGAGACGAAATCCGTCGCGTCCGTCGCATCGCCCTCAGGTAATGAAAGATGAATGATTTGTTTTCTTATAATTAATAATAAAGGGTCTCCGATTTTAATAATCAATTTGGTTTATCATGTGATAGGCACTGTCGGAGCTAAACCGATAAAGAAGAAGAGAGGCCCCGTCACAGGGAAGGCTCTCGAGAAGATCGTTAATACCTCAAGGAGGATCGTCATCGATACTAACAGGGATGGCCACATAGTATCGGGCGGGAAGTCGAGGACGTACTCCGGCCGCGTGGGAGCGCTCATTAGGGATAGAGTCCCTATGTTGTGGTCAGACTGGGGAGAGGTCCCGCAGGAGGTTAAGGACATGGTCTACAACGTGATGTCGGTGAGTTTACAAAATGCCTCAATAATATTATGTATTACATTGTTGAGTTCTCGAAAACTAAACTAATAAACGGTTAAATGCAGGTGTGGTTTGACGTTCCCGAGCACCTGAAGAACAGCTGGGCGGACGTTGTGCATGGGGGAAGGTACGTTGGGAAGTTAATGAAAAAACAAAATTGTATGTAATATTTCTAATATTTTTGTTGTATCTGTAGGTACAAGGAGTGGAAGAACGAGTTGCGGACCCACTGGACTACGCACGGGAGCGCACGTTCTGGTACCCCTGCTGAGTTCTAGTACAAGGAGTACGAGTGGCGTTGGCTTCTGACATCAGAATTCAACAACCCTCATAAACAGGTATTTAAAAAAATTAATTAGTTAATTTGTTATTAAGTACGTCCGTTTTTAAATATTTTACTAATAGTTTATTTTTTCTTTGAAAGCCGTTTCTCGGGCGAACGCTCAGAACCGGCAACGCAACACAAAGAACCATCATGCCGGTTCTAGACCGTTCATTGTCTTCATGGACGAGGAGGCCAAGGAACATCCAGAAGTCAACCGGTATGTCCATACGTACTAGAAGGCATATCCTGACGCCCAGGAGGATATTGTAAGTCATCTTACGTTTTTAAAATTTTTAATTTTACCTATATATATGTCAAAATGTTAATTAATCATTTTTTTCCTATCCAATTAGGCGAAGGTGAGGGAGGCTAGTGACGAGGTGATCAGTGCTATAACGAGGAAGGCATGGCCGGACACGCAGGACGAAGAGATGTCTGAAGCCATGTCCCGGATCGACACTTCGGATCTGAGGGTTGGGGCGAGGATCTTGGGCACAGCCTTCCCACTGCGAGGAAACAACTTCTACTATCGGGGTCTAGGAAAGAAGGGCGAGGAGTCCTGAAGACCACTCCAGGATTTCAATGAAATGCAGTCTCGACCAGCAGCAGGACGACTCAGCTAGAGTCGGAAGTTCAAAGACTACGAGAACAGCAAGCTGCTCAGGCTGCCGCTCATGCCGCCCAGATCGCCGCCCAGACAGCCTATACTGCCGCGGTATATGCCACCCAACAGGCCCAGCAGCAGCAGATGTTCCAGTACTTGCAAGAGTTTATAGCTGTCCAGCTTCAGAGACTTCCGACTCCGCCCATGCCTACCCCTATACCGCTACCTCAGCCGCCGCAACCTCCTCCGCAGCAGCCCCCAGAATCGGATATTGATTTAGACAAGTTAGATTTTGTGTAATTGATCAATTATATAGACTATATTTCGTCGGCTATAGTTATTTTTTTAACTTTTTATTACATACATTAGCCGACAAATATCAGCGGCTAAAGTCTCAGACTACGGTCGACGAAACATTTAAGATATTCGTCAGCTTAATTCTGGGACAATAGCCGACGACGTCTTCTAGTTTCTTCGGCTAAAGTCATCGCCGACGACTCTTTCCCGACGAAACCATAGCCGATAAAGGCTCGTCGGCTAAGATCTTAGCCGACGAATTAATCTAACAGGCCGATGAAACCTTTTCGTCGGCGAAAGTGCTTGTCCTGGTAGTGAGGTACTTTAAGTATTGCAAATGGGTGAACTAAGTGAACTTCAAATTATAAAATTATATGTAGGGTGAGAAGAGATAGTATGGTAAAAAAAATGATTAGTAAGATGGCATTAGCCGTACCCTTCAAATTTCAGCACAAGGTCACTAAATTCTTAGGATCCTCTCAAGTTGAGAGCCTTGGATCCTCTCAAGTAAAAGTAACATGCACAAACTTACCAAAAAGAGGGAAGAAGTAACCTGCACTATCTCACATTTTGCATAGACGTTTCGTTGATGCTCCCAAAGAACTTTTGAACAGGGCAATTGTAGAAAAGCTGGACATCGAAAACTTCCTACCTTCCAAGTCTTTTCACATTGCAGATTTAGGTTGTTCTACTGGGCCAAACAATTTTTGGGCAGTTGAAAACATACTTGAAGCTGTGGAGTTCAAGTCAGGGCTGAATTCTCAGATTCCTGAATTTCAAGTGTTCTTTCAAGATCATACCTCAAATGACTTTAACATGCTCTTCCAGTCTCTCCCTCAAAACATGCGATATTATGCAGCCGGTGTACCAGGTTTTTTTTACGAAGGAGTGTTTCCTAATGCTTCCATTAACTTTGCTTACTCTTCTACTGCCATTCATTGGTTATCTAGAGGGCCAACAGCAGTAGCTGATAGTAGCAGTCCTGCATGGAACAAAGGACGAATTCAGTACTCAAATGCCACAAATGAAGTAACAAGGGCTTATGAAACTCAATATAGTGAGGACATGTAAGCCAGGGCCATAATGACACCCCTCGTTCTAATGCTTCGATGAATGTGGCCTTTCAGCTTTTGGAATCCTCCCTCATGGACTTGGTCAGAAAGGTAAAGCTATTCATAGATAGTAAACTCTTGTAACCTAACATAGCAAAATAAAATGCAAATATAGAGTTACATATGCAAGAATTTAACATATTTGTCTCTTGTTCCTGTTGCTTGTTTGTTGGGACTGTAAAACAAAATCTTTATTTCTCATGTACATGCAGCGAGCAATTAGCGAGGAGAAAGTCGATTCGTTTAATATACCTATATACCCGATGTCTCCCAAAGAACTATCAACTCTTGTAGAAAGAAACGGTTCTTTTAGCATAGAGATGGTGGCAGACTTGCCAGTTTCCCCAGTTGACGACATTAGCTCAATACCAAAACTATTAGCTACTCACATGAGAGCTGGCATGGAGGAGCTCTTTAAGCAGCATTTTGGAGAAGAACTTTTTGACGAGCTCTTCGATTTGTATCAAAAAAAAAATGTGAAGAGCATATCTCCACCCTTATCGCAAGGAAGCCTAGTAACTTCTTTGTGGTGCTTAGACAGTTAGACGCAAGGGAGATTGATTTGGAAATGATGTTCTAGTACTTGTGATTTGTGCAACTTGAACTTCCTTTATTGTTATGTTCGAATAATAAGCCCTAGAAGCATGTCAAATTGTTGATATGTAAACTTGTAATCCACCTTTCACAAGAGATCGATACTATGCGTTCAATTTTTTCCTTTTTTTTGGTGTCGTTTAAGTTGTTACTTTACAATTTCAATGTCATTTGCAATGTTAAGTTATCACATTGCAATTTTCAAATTCAGTTTTCTTTTTAAGTTATATATGTTTCTTAAATCGCAATTGTCACTATGCACTCTTCTGCATTTATTATGTAAATCCCAAAAGAAAACATGGAGGTGCGAAATGGTTTCTAAGATAACATCTACGTTACTATATTGCAACATGAAAAAAAAGGAGAAGAACAAAATGAAGAAAAAAAAGAGAACACTAATTTCCACTTTGTTGGGAAAGAGCCGAACAAGTTGGGAAAATGCTTGGTTTCATTCTGGTTCCTTCTCTAGCATTGCATCGTCAGGAAATCGTCATTGGGTTTTTTGGTTTGATTATATGTTAGTTTCATGGTTGCCGATGAGTCGTGGCTTGGTTGGTTAAGGTGTTAACTAACGATTTTGAGGTCACGGGTTCAAATCTCATTGACATATGTAGAATGCATGAGTTATTTAATAAAAAAAAAATGTTAGTTTCATGGTGACCTATGTATTATTATATTTTGATTGTTAACTAGATATAATTCTATATCAGGACATTATAATTTTTCAATAAACAAGAAATAATATGAAGAAAATAATTAATAGGGTGGCAATAGCTGCACCCCTAAAAATATCATCGGATAATTCACCGAAGCTTCTTAGTTTCATATCGGTCCAGATCGACTGTGAGATTTGGTTTCAATGCATCTCCATTTCTACGTGTGACATGTTTACTGCACCAAAATATGCCCTCTATATTGAAGTCCAAATTATGCAATCTTCTCACAGTTCCCCTAATAATATGGTACTTATTAGTATACAAGACAACAAAATTCCTGGGTACAATAAGATTTATCCTTCAAGCTGCAAAAATGGATCACAGAGGGTAATAAGCGAGCCACCGATCAATCATCGCATAACATTCCTTAGCTTTGTACTCGGGAGCCACATGACCCGCACCCTGCATAAAGCACAAACATATATATGTTTACAACTTCAATATTTTTTTCATAACTGCAGGGAAAATAACCAAGGGGGTGGTTCTTGCCTTTACAGTTGCATATTGCAGACTGTAGTCATTGTTTGAGAACTTTTCTGAGTATCTGCATGAGGTTAGTACAGTAAATTAGTCACAGAAATTTTGTAGCAAACTTGTGTAATATTAAGAACACACAAAAGCAGTAAATTGTTGAGAGATTTAGCATAACTTACCCAGCTACTTGACCATCTACATACCACGGCCGCCAAATCTCACTGTTTGTCAAATTTAGATAACGGATCCACTCCTGGGTGCCGATGTGTGGAACAGACATGTCATGGTCACCACTGCAATGAAAGTTTTATATGCACTGGTTTAGAAGTCTCTTGATAGATGTTCCAGGAAATACAAAACTGACTGACGTATAGAAATTATAATCGGACAATTGTGGTTGCAGCAACAAGATATATGTCACCTGTATATAAGAGCTCGAAGGTTTGTGTCACTGAGATTCTTGTGATACTCAACGCTACTTGTGACAGTCTTTGTGTAAGCTATGCTCATATTACACCTCTTCCAAACACCAATGGAGTTCTGTTTAGTATCAAGACATTAATCAGTTGTTGTGAAATCGCTATACATTATTCAGCTTGCATCTTAACACTTTCCTTTCGTATAAGAATTAGAAGTTTGCATGCTAAATACCTCGCTGACGTTAAGAGCTTTGCGGACAGCGTGGTCATTAGCCCACACACCCAAGATCACATAGTTGTAGTACTGTTAAAAGAGGAAGTAGAGAAGTAAGGCTCCGCATATATATATATATATAGTCGGGATCAGGAGGCGGACGTCCTTATATATATATATATATATATATATATATATATATCTCATAAGAAATGTACTCGAGTATTTACCCGGCACCATAATGCAGGAGTGGATTCTGTGAGTAGATTTTCTGGTAGTTCTCGGATTGATCTTCTTCCTGGTTCTTCTCTGTTGTTTGGTAAGGCCACTTGACAGTTGGGTTCCAAGACATGCATAATATTAATTTGAAGAAGCAGCTGAAATGTCAAATGATTTTCTTAGTTTCTATGGACCATAGCAATGGCAGAAAGGCATCTAACTAAAGATCAGCTTTAGTCTCTCTGACCTGATCAATAGCTGCAAGATCTGTCACACATACTGTGTTGTTATCATCTACATTAACGTAGTCACCGCCGCAGCTCTCTTTGGTAGACTGAAAGACCACAGATACATCAAATTTTAGATTGATTTAGTTTGAACTAACTTTCCAAAAGAAAATATTTGAAGAAAAAAAAATTCGAAAGGGAATACCTCATAAAGTTCATCTGATATGAGTGTCAACCTGTGTGCAAAGGGGTTGACAGAGTTGACATCAATGAAGTCGTCAGTCTTCGGGTTTCCAAGTATATACCCCTACAACATTACAATAATCAGTATCATTAAATCATTATGCTTGTTATCTTTTCACATATTAAACAAGAATTGAATTTACAAATTTCATACAACTTGAGAAGATATATTCAGCAGTATCTTTCATTTTGATTGAGCAACCAATAAGTATAAAGCCTTCTTAACGACATTCTACTTGAAGTAACCAATTTGTACGTCTAAAATGCATATAAGATGCATCAAAGTTACTCAGGTTTTGGAAATGAAAGCAAAAGAAAAACAACTGATTTCTGGAGAAAACAGTTACGTACTCGAAGGTTGAGATAGGGCTCCACTCCAGCATTGTTACCTGCAGCAAAATTTTGTTGGGAAACTTGTAAGTCAAAAACTATTATACATAACGGACATAGTAAATTTACTTCCCATGGAAAACAGAAAGCAAAGACCTCCAAAGGTCATCAAGGATGTAACTTACCATCATAAAGCTGTTGTACTATGATAGGAAGAGGAATTCCAGAATATGAATCGCCACCAATGTAGAGTATATTGTTCAAAAATTGAGGATGAGCCATCAGCCACTGCATAACAATATAGGAAATAAATTAGCCTTAAAGAAACATATAGCATTCCATATATATGAAACATATTTGCCATTCTTTATGTTCACTATGGTGATGACTTTTGAAATAATTATCCTTAGCTGTCATTCCTAACAGAAATTACATACAAACAGAGGTTTATGGAATTGATGGCAGAAAGCCACAAAAACATGAATACACTTTCACTGAAACATTGTATTTGCTACAGAACATTTCATATTAGTATTCATCATTGTCAAAGTTTAGGGGTCTCAGTTCTGTAAGAATTTTTTTTTGCAGACTAATTCAGCATACCTTTCTTAGAAACTGAACACTCTGGTCCACGGCATCTTCGTCATCGATATAGTAACCTTCTTGGGTTGTAGAGTAAGAGAATCCGGTGCCAACAGGTGAATCTACATATATTATGTTAAGGCCCTGCAAAAGTCAATGTGTATGAGTTAAATAAACATGGCTAGAAAAAGATTAGTATATATTGAAGCCTTGAAGGAATCATATGATCTGTGGAACTTCGCACCTGTGTCCATGCGTATGGATTCAAATGAAGTGAGGGTAGACTTCCATTGTAATCTACATATGTGAAAGATAGTGGACCTGCAAAAATGTAAAAGGAAAAACCAATGCCGTAAATTATGTCACTCCATGATTTGGTGAGGCAAGACGATTGTGATTAAGTTAGTTAGGAGATTTCGGACTGCAGAGACAATTAATCCTTGCACAACTGAAAATGACAACTAATCTATGAAAAAAAAATGGTGGTGTTGTAGCAGTCCTATTAAGAACTTATGAATGATGACAAGATTAACATAATTTTTTTTTCTTTTTCTTTTATTAGTTCAGATTCACTGAAAGATAATAGAGTGCAGGTCAGACCTAACATAGGTTCAACCATATAGAACATGCTAGATTGATGGTTATCCTACTACCCACAGTATTTACTTGGGAATTAATTTCGTGAATACCTTGTCTGCACTCAAAAGAACCAACAATCTGTTTTGTAAGCATTTTACTAATGATAGAGCAACTAATATTAACAGAAAGAATCTGTCTTGGTATATCATGAAATGAGAATGACATATATTACAGCACATTACACTTAGGGTAGTATGTAGGAAACTATAATATATGATGGTGACAATTATACTTCTCTATCTTCTGTATGTTTTCTAGTATATTACTAATGGTCATTTCTCAAACTTAACCTCACTATATCTCGACTTTGCATGAATAGTAATTAGTATTTCAACTAGTATGTATTGAAATAGCTAGACTAAGCAACAGTACAAAAGATTCCATACCACTTTCATAAAAGAAGGCAGAGAGAACAGAGCAGCCAGGGCCTCCAGTGAACCAAAGCATAAGAGGGTCTTCGGCAGGGCTTCTCTGCGACTCAACAAAATAGTAGAACAATTGAGAGGTGTTTGAGTCACCCACACCCACATACCTACAAAACCCAAATTCTCAATGCTGTTTCTACAATCACCAATCGCTTAACTCATGAGGAAAAGAAAGAATGTATCAGAAAAACTCAATGCAGCAGCTAGAATGAGCTTACCCAGTTTCGAGTGTGAAGGGCAGGTCCCCTTCAAAACCAGGTAAACTGGTGACTATGGTTTGTGAGGTAGCAATCCCACACAAACTTGAGAAAAGAACTAAATGTACACACAATATCGGCACGATATATTTCTTAAGACATTGGAGCCTTTCTGGTGCCATTGTTGGTGGCTCTTCTGCAGAAATGCAGCAGAAAGAAGAGGAACAGGGTTGGTGCAGTCTCTTGAAATGTGCTACATTAGAAGTGGTGCAAAATATAAGGAACAACTTAGTGTAGTTCGCTACCCAGTCCAACTGGTATAAGAAAGTTAGTTATACAACTGTGAATTGTACTGGTGATGAAACTCGGTTACAACCTTACGAGCACGTGTGAATTGTGGAACTAATTTTTTATTTTTTTATAAGTGAATAGCTCGATAATCTATATGAATGGCAAAATGGTAGCTAGAGAACATTAGCTAGGAAAGATTTCATTCCAAACTATAGATATCGCATTATTGCATTATATTATGCTAGCTCAATATTGATATCTTCTGGAGGATAATGCAGCACAACACAACAGTCCCATCTTCAAATGCATGTCCTAGTGCCAGACCCCAATCTTCACATTTAACTGAGAGGAGGGAAACTTAAATAAATTGTTCAATTGTGGTATCAAAAATAAAAACCTAAATTTGGTCGTGCTTAAAAGCATTGTTAAAAACGTTTACTTGATACTATATAGTTGACAGATTTCAAACAAATTATGTTTCGACATGTGAGTTGCACCAATCTGAGTTTCATAATAACTATAACTAAAAATAAGCAGCACGTGACTTTTCTTTCCTTTATTGAAAAAAGTTAGCTGTTACTAAACTTTCAACAACTAGAACGGCAAGGTTACACTCAAAAACCGGGTTTAGGGCTGAGGCGATACCGCATATTGGAAGCAGTTGGTACAAAATCTGGAATTGAGCTATCAAGGTACCAAGTAGTTAGTTCATAAACTGAAACTAACCCGAGTCTGCAATGATTCCCACAAATCACACTCCCAAGCAAAGTTCTATTTCAACTCCCTAGGGTATAACTTGATGAGTCCAATCCATGTAAAACATCCATATCTATTCCTACATAGCAGGGCATACAGAGTTCAGAGTACTGTTAAATCATTCTCAGCTTAGATTATAACTCAGATACAAGCTCATCAAAATTACAAGATTTTCTTTGGGATATAAAATTACAAAACTTTGCAGGAACTGCCCCCACCACCGCGAGTAGAGGTAGATTCCTTCTCATGGTCTTGTACTTGGTCAACAAGAGATATAAAATAAGTCAAGACCATAATCCTCACCAAGTCTGCCTCATTTGTTAACAACCAGTTTTGCCCTCTGCCCCAGAGATCATCAACTAGACAACTAATCGTCTTATACTCACCTTAAGTTGAGATAGCCAATACAGCATAGGGCAATGAATCAAGTTACTCTACTGTGGTAGTCCTCCTTTCCAGTAGCGATTCCATAAACTCTAAACACAATTTAGGTAGGGGTAGAAGATTATGGGATGACCCGCTAAAAATGGTCTCCCAAGGCCTTTGTGATGGAGCATATGGGGCTAACAAGTTCTGGTCTGTCTTCATCTCAAATTGCGGTAGCTCCCCATAGATAGATGCATATCCAAATTGCGCTGTTAAAAGTAATCATACAGAATGTCAGATACAAGTAATGAAAATGAGGTTCCCACATGTAAAAGGAATATTGGTTAAAACCCAATCAGGCTGATTATATTTTCTCACCAACTCAAATGATTATGTTAATGAACTATTCTGAGTCCTTTGATATTTCTACTGGATGCAGTTCATTTGACAAAGACATACCAGTAAAAGAGTTGACCTTCCTACCATAAATATGTACTCCTTCCTACCATAAATGAACTATTCTGAGTATAGCTTCACACGTAATTGACGCAAGTTTGTACTCCTTGTCTAACTAGATGGATCTTCATCTGATGCACGTCCAAAGATAGTTTAGGATGAGAAGCAAAAGTAGTCGCAACAAAAGCTGGCACAATTACCATATTGTCTGGTTATTATGTCATTTATGAGGATAAGTTTATTAATTCAAATTTTTTCTACGAAGACACTTTTCTTCATAATAGTGTGATATGCAGATCATGAGTACTGATGTAAGTAAGTTTTAAAGAACTATCAGCACAAAGACTCATACGTGTACACTTTAGACACAGGCGTGACATTTTATGTGCGACTAGGATGTCTCTTAGGTCCAAAGTAAGTCAAGAATCATTTTCTTAAGGGTAGAAGTCTACAATAATGGACCGTGGCGAAGTGCTAGTTAGTATAGTTTAGCCTATAGTTTATTCAAAGCGACTCCAAACACTGTATTAGAGGCAATGTACTCCAAACACTGTATTAGAGGCAATGCACTCCAATAACTGTAGCGGTAATGTATTCCAATAATAGTATTAGAATATACTCTTAACTCATAAATACCACACTATATATACCAAGCAAAATAAAGAATTAACTTTTAATTTGTCAAGAAACGAAATGAAGCAACATAATCCATAAAGCAGCCCACCTGTTTCGTCAGCAGAAATATGATCCTTCGTCCTGGTCAAACTAAGTTTACTTGCATCGTTGTCATATGGATCAAAGAGGATGTACTCATGATCGGCATTTATATAGGCAAGCAAAGCTTGTGGTGATTTTCCACCAAATATACTTTGATGTTGAAAGGAAGGTGAGTTTCCTTTAAGAAAAGCAAGTCCCCCTCCCTTAGCCTGCAACACAAGCATAATGATTGACACACCAAAGAGGAGAGCATAACATGTGTGAACATATATAGTTAAACACCTACAGTTACGATTAAATGAATTAAAAACCAAAACTTCCTGTTTTGAATTAGTTGAACTTTTAAAGGGCATAGACGATCTAAAAGCAAAAGTCCAGACACAAACAAATGTAAGCAGACATAGCTACTAAATCCTAGAGATTCCTGTTTTCAAAATTATTTAGTTGGTATTAAATCCTAGAGGTATACATATCAACACACATTTTCAACAGTCATATCCATATCAACCCTCAGATGTTATAGAGATTAACCCGGGGTTCATATCTTTGAAGGTCACTTTTTGATGGAGATTAAATATGATATAACACTTCATAATCTTTACTATACTTTGCCAAATGGATTTCAAGACAAAAACAAATATGAGGAAGCATTTGCTATAACTGTTCCTAAAAACAGCAAGGATTTCAAGAATATCATACCTTCCTTACGGACCACATAGCCAATGGAATAGGATCTGTAGCATTGAATAATAAGATTAACCCGTCTTTTCCTTGAAAAATTGGTTCATTAGATGATTTTGGCAAAAGAGCTAGAACTGCAAATGATGATGAATCTTTTGCACAAGTAACATCTGCAGGATATATAAATAACAGAACATCAATTACAATGTTGGACACTAGTTTCATCAGTATCCCATATAGCAAAACGACCATTCCACTTGACATAGATTATATAAGAAGGCGGATTGTGGCCTAAGGTGATCTGAGCTCCAGTGAGTTCAGATACCAGTCAAGCTAGTTTAAAACACTATTGGTTCTTACTGATTTGGTTTCTATCCCTTTAAAAAGAAACCTTGATTCATGTCACTTTTATTATATCAAAAACAATAGTGATGAGGTGAGGAGGAAAAGAAGAATAAATCTATACAAAAATGAGAGAACTACTTTGCTACATTTAGGGCTGATAAATAAAGGCATTCAAACCTTCTATGTCAAGCTTGTATGACCAAGACTCGGACAGTTTTGACATGCTCCACACAGATAATTGTGGTTTCGAACCTCGGGAGATGGACAGAAGATACTCCCCAGCAAAGGAGAGGGTCAAAATTGGCTGAAAGAGAACAAAATGCATATACATGTGAGAGGAAGCAACACAGGAATATTCAGTAAAAGAAATTTTTGTACATCAGCTGGTAACTCAATCGTTTATACTACTGTCAATATGGAAATGTAGTGCGATAAATATAAATAAATAATAAATAAATAAACAAAAGGACCATATCCTAAACATATCCACACTGCATGCATTAAAAAATGAATAAGACAACCATCCTTAATAATGGTGAGGCAAGGAGGTCTGAGGTTTTTAGATGTATAAATTATAAACAGCCAACCCAAATGATTAGAAGCTAGACAACAATGCTACATAGCCCTAGTTTGTTCATGAAACAGTGTTTATTTCTGAAGACATATTAAAGTAAAGAGAAGCTGACAACTCACCATCTGCATAACTCCAAGCACAGCCACAAGCATGTTGTTGTCAGGGTCCCATAGTGTGATTACAGTTTCAGCTGCAACAGCCAGCACAGAACCATCGGCAGAAAATGCAGCAGCTGTCATTGGCTTTTTCCTGCAAGGTACATCATAATTGCTAAGAGAGAAATCTCAAAACAGTTCATATGTCCTGTTCAGATACCTGATAACCAAGAGTTCTAACACCAAGTTATCGATTATGAAGATGAACATGAAGCGTATTTGTCATTTTCTTCTTCCATAGAGTTCACTTTGTCTTTCTTTGTTTTCCATTTATAAAATCCATATATAAGGTATTAACATGATCATGCAGTTCAGAGTATAAAGCTTTATCACCAAGTTATTTTCACAAATTCAACTCCTAGAAAGGATAACAGGGTGAAGGCCCTTGCAAGAAGTTATCTTCCAAGGTAGAGAACATACTTGTATGAACCTACAGCATGGCACATCCAACCAGAATGCTGTAATGCATCTTGTTTCTGTGGAATCTCATCACTGCAAACCCAAATCTGAAGCATTGAAATAAAATTGTAAATATCATTGAAATTTTAAATATCACATTGAAACAAATACGCTATTGACCTCAAAATTACCTTCAAATCCCCACCGTATGATGAACTGACAACCATTTGACGGGTAGGATGGAAAGCAACAGCAGAAATTCCAGCATCCCTACAAAACACCAAAACTAGAAAACATTAATAATCCTCTGATTCATACAAAACATACAGACAACCTATAAGTTTATTCAGCTTCAAAACTTTGAAACATGTACAAGATTGTGAAAATTACAAGAGATGACTTTTTCTCAGGTTAACAATTCCAGCAGCAATAAACAATTTCTCACTAGAAAAGAACTCAATGAGTAATTGAGTACAAAAGAAAGTACAGAGTCCAATTTTCTTAGCAGATCAGTCAAGGTCGAACCTGTGAGGTTCATACACAATGGTGGACAAGTTGAAATTTTTGTTCTGTGAATCCGATGCCCAGAACTTAAGACACACAAAACCACCTATTCCATCCTCAGGAAGATTAACTTCCACAGTGCTCATCATAGAGCCATCTCCAGAGAGAGACACCAAAGTCACTATTACCTGTAGTATGGTAAAATCAGTGATCCTATGTAGTAGATGATATGTGAACTAATGGGACAGTATCAAGTAAAATGAGCAGCTTACAGAGACTTCATCGCCTGGTTGATGATTTCTCTCACATACTTGAACCTGCCAAATATACAATCCAGACGATTTTAACTAGCATGTCATCAAAACAGAACAGATGCTCTCAGGCCAAACACATCTATATCTGTCTATATATTATTTATCTACTTATTACATGCATGTGATACTAGTGAAAAAGGGTTGGTTCAAGAACACGATAATCTAAGTATAAGACCCCTAGGACCCAAACTAATAGAACTAGAAAAATACCAAATTTTTTTAATTTACAGGAAAAGGCAGAAATGTATTTATCATCATCAACGCTAATAAGTTAAAGTCATCAAAAAGATTGCCCGTCGGAAGCTATCACTATAGGAAATTGCCTTAGGAGGAGATACAAGAGAACCAAAATGCAATAAGATCTTTGTACCATTTAAGTCATGGGAAATATCAAGTACCAACAAAATATCTTTACCTCAGAAATTTCACGGTCATCAAACAAGCTGTAAAACTGGATGCGATAGTTCTCTGTACACAAGGCAACTAACCCAGCAGTGTCATCAAAGGCAAACTTGTTGCACATGCCGTCATATACCTCTGGAGAAGAAAATGGGAGCTGGAAAGGAACATAAAAGTACTTAGAAGCTGTCATACTATTTTATCGTCAGATAAAGCTGCTAAAAGTACTTCCGAGGGATGAAAATGTGAATGAAACCACAAACACAGCAGCTAGCCTGCTAAACTATGGAAATGGTACCTTAAGTACCGGTATACCATATGCCGAAAATTAACATTTAACCTGGATGTAGGGCTAAGGTTCAACTCAGGCCTTAGGGCAAGACAACTCAGGAATGCCTTTGGCCAATAGTCTGTAAAAACTTCATCATGCATATTTATAAGATTTTACTGCCAAATTAAAGATAAGTTTTTTCATGCTTATGCATTTTAAGTGTCAAGGCCATGCCTATTGTGGCAGATTTTAAAGGCTTTGAAGAATTAATAACCAATCAGATTTTTAGTGCAAGACAACTCAGGAGTGCCTTTGGCCAATAGTCTGTAAAAACTTCATCATGCATATTTATAAGATTTTTTCTGCCCAATTAAAGATAGTTTTTTCATGCTTATGCATTTTTAAGTGTCAAGGCCATGCCTATTGTGGCAGATTTTAAAGGCTCTGAAGAATTAATAAACCAATCAGATTTTTATTGCACTTGCCTCACAATCAAAGTAAAAAAATGCCCCTTGCTGCATTTGCAAGTTTTGGATATTAATAGCAACATCTATATGCAACTTATTTGTAGGTCTTTCCTAAATCCTGATGGTGCACTCTGTCACTAACTACTGTTACCTACCATATATAGTGTTATAGCCGTGAAAAAAGAGTGTGGAGAACATCAGAATTTAGAATAGAAACAAACCTTGATCCCCAAAATAGACTTTGTGATTTCCATTGAGGGCGTTTTTAGCAAGTGAATTTGATTATCTGCACAAGATATCTGAAAACCTAATATCAGTCAACCAGTAGAATTGATGACTTATGTGTATGCTAAAATACTCCATCACAGTATGTTGAATGTCATACTTACAGCGGAAAGTGTTGGATCTAGAGAATCAGTTAAATATATAAGTGGAGATCCAATTCTTGGTAAAAATTTCTTTTTCCCTGTGTCTAGCTGCCAGTCTACGAGAACTCCTTCCTTTCCACCTGAATACAAACATTTTGTCATTGAATGGTCACTTTACATCCATGCTGTAAGAAAATTGACAAAGGAAAAAGAATATAATAAAAAGGAAGAGGATCAAAAAGAAAAGAGCAAGCCATCCCCATTTTACCTGACAGCACTCAAAATCTGCATACCTGAATATAAGTACGCTCCATCAGAAGAAAAACGAAGAAGATTGATTCCCGTAGGATGCCAATGCCAAGTGGTACAAGAATCAGCATCATCATTTCCCCTGGTACCAGGTTTTTCTTCCTCATCATTCATTGATCCTCTATTTACTATTTTTTCACCATCTGAAAATGTATGGTTACCAAACCCTCTCCAGATTAGAATTCTCCCAGATGTATCACCTGCAGCAACGAGCCTCTTTGTTGGATGAAATGCAAGATGTGTAAAATTTCTTGTATGGTGTAGCGTAATCTTAGCCACTGGGAGTTTAGAATCTTTGGCAGGGGTTTTCCAGATGTGAAGCTTCCGCTTGTTCCGGATGCCAAAGAATTTTCCAGAGGGACTGATAGATATAACTTCTGGTTTTCTTGTCTGTCAAATTAAGACAACTCATTGTCATACATCTTAAATTTCAATAGGAGAGGAAGAAAACCGGAATAACATAAGTATTGTCTTGTGATCAATATATAACAGAATTATTATCAGAGCAAACTAATTAATTTGGATTTAATTTATAATCAAGCAATCGACAAGTGGAACTTCTTCTTCAGAAATCCATCTTGAGCAAACTAGTTAAAGTAAAACACTCCTAAATAACAAGTTCCAAATGCTATGAACAGAATCAGGTGTCGATTCTCTTTGAAAAAAAGTTTAATCTCTTAAAAGCATTAACTCTTCTTAAGAAACAAAAATACAAATACAATTTAGAATCATCTACTGATAAGTAAGCAATTCTTTCCTTCTGATTTTAGCAGAGAGATTAGCTCTATTGTCAGTAAATAGATGGCCAAGATATCAATATCTTATCGGCCCAGAGAAACAATCAAGAAACCCACACATTCTCTTGTACCAAATCGCCATACAGAAACAAAGTCATCAATTGGTAGAAAAAGCAGGAAAACAACATAATAATACTACAACTTTACGCATTGAATAATGACTAACTTTTTTTGGTTCGCTCCATATATTCATTTCTTTAGCTCCTTGCATTTTATAGTAAACCCTCATTAATCCCACATAAAAGCACATAAATTCCATAACACAATTACCGCACCTCTGCGAGAACAACACCAGCCAACCGAGACTCAGTCAAATTACACTTGCGAATCTGGCCACGCAAGCCCTTCCCCGAATTCTCCTGCACTTGTGTGTTTTCAACAGACAAATAAGCAAAAGCATCCGCCGGCATCATCTTCAAATCCGTTTGGCCCAACAACAACGCCGGAATAACCTGAAACACACAAAATCGAAACAACACTTCCATCAAATTCGTATATTTCACCAAAACACAACAACCAGTGACGAAACTAATACCATAGAATAGATAGGCATCTTGATATCAATCGTCTTCATCAACTCGGCCGCCGCATAGTCCCAATACCTAATTGTGCCGTCAAGCGAGGCCGTCCAGCAGAAGCTGAGAGCTTTGTTGCCGGGGACCACTAAGACGGAGGTGACCAACGCCGTGTGACCTTCCAAAGCGGAAACCTGTAGGGCGGTGGAGGTGCTGAAGACGGAGACGATGGTGCCGGTGCAGACGAGTAGGCGCTTGGCGTCGGTGGAGAAGGCCGGTGGGGCTGAGACGTAGCTGTAGCCGCCTCCAATCATCTCTGCCGGCTTTGGGGTTTAAGGGTTTATGGTGGCTACTCAACTTTGGAGTTTCTTTTTCACTCTGAGCGGAAGCCCTTAATCCCTTATATCTGAAACCACGTAGTTTAGGTTTTTTTTTTTGCTGCTACAGTAAAAAAGACCAAGCTTTTTCTGGTCATATGAGAGAAACTATAGTACTATACCAGCGAGGGTGACCTCAAAATGACATGGATTGGGTCTGATTATGATTACCATTTGACGGAATACCGATCGAAGATTATGATGGTAAATTTTATATCTTGGTAATCGAATTAAAATAAGAAAAACTGAAATAAAAAAAATATCGAAAGAAGTTGGTTTGATCTTCAGTAAAAACTGAATTTAGTCAATTTACCGAAATGTTAGCTATTTACATACACATATATATCATTTGGTAAATATCTATAGAAGACTCTAAGCCTCTAATACATAAAGAATCAAGTTTTGTGTTATACAAGCCCACAATTCATAATCTCATGATGAAATCCAATAAAGTAATCAATCTCCTTTAGCAGAGAGTACCATATTTCAAAAATGTAATGGAACTTATATATGAACAGTGAATTGCTAAAGAAGATGGATATACATATATTCATTGTGTGCAATCAAAAGTTTACATGCGTTTATTCTCATTGTTGTATATAATAAGGGAATACCGGTCATGGCTGCTGAGTGCTGATCAGCGCAGTGTCTGAGGAGTTGAACAATCAAAACCTCAGCACCACAGGTATAACTGCCTACAATATACATAATTGAGAGACATGACAGTTTGCAATGAAATGAAAGAGACATCATGAAAGACTTGCTTCAACCTTACTTAAGTAGAAGCTAATTCAATGTCGTATTTCGTCATGATGGGAGTACTACGAACAATGTTACATCCAGTTATTGCTTGAGAGGAATCCATGTCAAGGGCACTAGTGGTATATGCTGCCATGATAGGAGTGCCTGGCATCAAGTGCTGAAATGGGTTAATTGAAGGTCTAGGAATCTCAACTGCTCCTTCCAACATTTTCACCACAAGACTCATCGAAGGCCTCAACTCAGGCTGATACTGAACACACCAAATAGCTACCTTTACCATTCTCTCTGCTGCCTCTTTATCTTTATCCTCTATACCACATGCTACCATTAGCTCTCCTAGTTCACCAGCTTCAAACTTCTTCCATCCCCACCTTGGAAACCAGTCTTAGCTCTCTGGAAGATTAAGGTCATGATTCCTTCTTCTACCTATAATCTCGAATAGCAGCATTCCAAAGCTGTACACATCACATTTGTGGGTTATAAGAAACCCCAGCCAAAGTTCTGGTGCAGCATAACCAGGAGTTCCCCTCCCACCTGTCATTGAAATATGAGTATTGTCTCGGTTGCACAGCTTGGCCAAACCGAAATCAGCAACTTTAGGGAAGAAATTCACATCCAAAAGAATATTTTCAGGTTTTATATCATAATGGACTATTCGTTGCTGGCATTCTTCGTGCAAGTAAGCAATCCCTCTAGCCGTCCCAACCGCAATGTCATGAAGCTTTTCAAATCCTATAATCTTGTTTCCAAGAAATAGAATTTTATCAAGCGAACCATTAGACATGTACTCATAAACAAGTGCTCTAAACTGTCTCTCAAAGCAGAAACCATGAAGACGAACCAAGTTGAAATGATGAATCCTGCCAAGTGTACTAACTTCCGCCATGAATTGCTCATCAATTCTCTTGTCCAAGGTACCCCTCAGAACCTTCACTGCCACAAGCGTTCCATTACTAAATAGACCTTTATAAACTGAACCAAACCCTCCTGAACCCAACAAGTTGGTAAAGTTATCAGTTGCAATCCGAAGTTGTTGAGAAGTAAACCTGATGGGCTTCTCTCTTTCCATATCATTTAGAAAATTATCCATTGTGAGTGTTGGGAAGCTTGGATCATGAAAGCTTGGATCATCAGAGCTGCTACCTTTCTGACTACATTTCTTGCATACTACAACCAAGATAGTGATCTTCACAAAGACAACTACTGCAAAATGTAACAAAACGATGAAAACCGATTAGTCTTCTATACCTTGCACATAACGATTACCAAATAACTGTTAAATCAAAGCAGAAAGAGAATAAGACAGCGTACCTAACCCTACACCAATGTAAAGTCCTGCATCTGATCCACTACTTGTCTGTGTATCCGAGTAACTCGACATTGATAAAGGATTCAGTAATAGTATTCAACAAACTTGCAGATATACAAAGAATCTTAGAATTTAGAACAATAGATTAAACAGGATATAGATATAACATTTTAAAGAAGATAGAACAAGGCATGAGGATTATTAGAGAGCTGAGATGAAGAGTAGACTATATGTTCTTGACCACTGGAAGTCATGTTGATTAGTTTTTTCCTACCCAGGAATATTTATATTCTTCCCATGATGATTCTGCCAAGAGCGGCAAGCTGTAGTACAAACATACAAGTTAGACTATGGAAGCATAACAAAGAAAATAGATTAAATTTCCGGGAATCTTCCTGCAAAGTATAATGAATTCCTTGATAACTAATCATAAGTCAGACCAGAGAAATTCTACCATATAGTCACAAATTCTGTTTTGTTCCTTCTTTTATAGAATAGAAATGCTATAATATAGGAAAACCCTATGAAAGCCAAAGGAAAATGCCTGAGACTACATGTCATCCAGTGATTGGAACTCATATTCAATTAGGCAAGCCGAACCAATATATATCCAGAACTTTGAAGCTGACCAAGAAAGTTATGGTTATTCACAATATTGGATGTGACATGATCCCTCGGCGCGGATTAGTCTCTAGGTCTGGAAAGGCTTTGAGGATACCATCGTTGATACTCTCAACAAAAAAAAAAAAAAAAAAAAAAAAGTTAAAATGGTTATTCACAATATTGGATGTTAATCTAACACTGAAAATAAAACAATTCAACTTAATCTAACAGTTGTGCATAATACCTTAATATTATTAAGCAATTACTAACTAGGTGAACACTAGAGTAATTTGTAATTCCTAACAAGAACTTGAAGTGAAAGTTAGAGTAGAGCTGTAAAGTCTAGGTAAGTGTTTATGACTAGAATAATCTATACCGGAGCAAACCAACTATTCATAATATTGTTTGGCTTTTAACCTGTTAGTTCTAGAGCACTACTCATGAAAGTTAAATCAAATAGAAACAACGCGAGTTGAAATAGTGGAAGATTCAAAAACCCAAAAACAGATTACATGTAATTTACAAGCAGATGATGTAATGAAACGAAACGGAATATGCAGCTTAGTTACACAAATGTACCAACTCAATTAAGATGAAGAATTTGTTGCCCCAAACTAGAAACTGAATTAGGGAGGCCAGGATGAAGATGGAACTTGGAGTTCAGCTATTGAAGAAGAGGAATCAAAAAGGAGTAAAATTTAATAAAATCCCAGCTTTCACGTTATTTTTCCTATACTGCCCGATAGAGTGATATTACAATCCCAGCCTCCAAAGCAGCTCAACGGAATTCAGATTCAGATCACTTTGGAACAAACCATGAGCCTAACAATTCCTGTCTAATGAAGAAAAGGCAACTCAAATACGATTGGTGAAAGCTAGATTTATTGCTGCGGTGATTATATTTGTGCAGCTATGAGAAACAACAAGACAGTGTGCCAACAAAAAGAATGATAATCACTCGAAATCATAAGTAGCAAATAATGGCTTTAACAGAAAATACAAATATACCAACAAGCTGGAGGTACAAAATCAATACACTGGAATACATCAGCTAACAGCTTAAGGAGTGAAAAACCCAATGGCCGAAAACTAGAGATTTAGATGATATTACATGGCTTAGAAACTGTTAGACAACCAAACTTAGCCGTTGCAGTAGGCAGAGAATTGCATTAACCAGTCTCAGATGTTGGTTGTACTCTACAGATACTCAGCTGCATTTCTGCAACCCCATATATAGTATAAATATTGTATACGCGAAAGAAGAGTTCACGAGCTTTCTCTTGCAGTCAACTCTGCAAATTTACGTAAACTTCTAGTTAAAGATCTGAAAATTATATGCAATACAACATCAAATGGAAATCTGAAGAAGAAGAAAAAAAAAACACGTCAAGTTACCTGTCAAGAAAGCATGTTATACACTCTGCATCTTGCTAGATACCTCTTGTGCTTTAGCAGTGCCCTTTTCCTGCAACCAAGTACGATCAAGTCATTGGTTAGGTTTAACAGCAATGAAGATCAAGTTAGCTAAACGTTATCATGATGTTAAAAGTTGAGAAACATATATGCACTTTCCATGAAGTTGAGGGTCCCACATCAATCAAGCATTCGTTGTTTCAATAAAATTGGAAAGTCTGTGTGGGATCACCACCTAACTTTACAAAATAAATAACACATCTACCATACGGGGCTAGGGAAGAACCATTTCTTTCAGAAATTAGGTTGATGCAAATAAGTTCAGTGAAGCTTTCAATCAAGAAGTGTGATAAGGTTTTGACATCGAAAACAGGCCGTGAAAGTTTCTAGAAAAAAATAATCAAGGCAGGATTATATACAACTAGCAACAGAGGGCCACTTTCAAAATAGCATAAAATTTGCTATATTGAACTCAAGTTCACAAGGATAAGGAGCACATGCGAGATGGAGGATAAAAAAGCAGATGGCAGATACTTGTCTAACCAAATTCCAAAGTCTCTACTGCAACATTTTTCTTGGTTTTTTGAAAATAAACAGATTCTATTAAAAAGAAGATGAAATGTGGAAGGAGTATAGAAAACACAGTTGGAGCAAAATCTCAAAAGAAACATGATCCAAAGATCCCTCACAAAACTCCCAATAGAGGAACAAAAAGTCCTAAGCTGCTGCTGCTCTCCAATAATTTAAAATACGAGATTATACTGTATAAACACCTCAGAAACAAAAGCCCAAAGCACTGCCTAGAACCATACTTTCCCGTTGATCTTGAACCGGTAACCCTTCATCGATGTCAAAAATTTTACTTCTTTTTCATCCACAACAAAGACGCCACATCCCGACAACACTTTGGCTTTTTTTCCTTTCCGAAAACGAGGACAGTTAGGAGCAAACAGAGGAGAAAATCTGTGCTGTAGATTTCCCAAGTGACACCAGCCCCACACACGCGTGCGCACACAATCAAAACACCCCCCCCCCCCCTCCTCTCTCAAATCTTACTGTTTATGACAGGCAGGTAGTTTATAAGTCTTTGGCAAATATGGGAGGCCATCTTACATTGCAGAAAGATATGGTTTGCATTCTCTCCGTTCAGTTCGAATAAGACAGACCAGTGATGCCATAAGAAAACCAACGCATAAACACAAGTTCAAAACCTAAATGACCAGAAGTCATGAGGCTTTTCCTTGTATTGTCCGATGTCATGAGGCAGAATGGCCTATCTCAGTAGAACTTTAGATCTCATTTGATATAGCTATAAAACTTAAATACATACATCTACTATGTTTCAGACATGTTATTTTGAGGTTATCCTTATTTGAAAAGAAAAAAGATAGGCTGTTCTTGTACATGCCTTCAGATTCAGTATTAATTTTACATTATGGTATTTAAAGGATTTGTGAGGTACAGCAGCTTAGCACTACTATGGCATTTAGAAAGTCATTCATACACCAAAACACCAGTAAATTACATATGCTACTGTAAACTTGTAACAGGTCTAGACCCTGGGTATACAGTGTTCATCAAGTCTTATGTCTTTTAACATAATGGATAGAAATTGAACAAAACCATTCTTTGGCGGTTTGGCCACAGGTCAGGAAAATAGCCTTTAATAAAAAAAAAAAGGTGTATTTGACTGTGTGCAATAGGTTTAGGAAGACATTATGTTTGATCGTATGAGAGTGCGTAATGGAACAATATGTTTGATTGTATGAGACGTCTGAAAGCGCATAATGAAACATAAGAAATAGTAGAGCCAAATTGAATTCCTTATCTAGCATACACACACTTTGTGAAATCTAGATCTAAATAAACAACAAACAGCTGCTAAACATTCAAAAATAAAAAGTGAACTGAAAAGCAAGTAACTACAAAGAACAGAAGCAATCAACGGCTTACCAATCCCTTGCTCTCATAGTAATCATCAAGTGCCCACTGATATTTTGACTGGTTCAACCCAAACCAGCGCGCCAAGTGATCATCCAAACTCGAATGTGCTGCAAAACGAGCAAAAAACGCCGTCAATAGTAGCTCACTAGTCAATGAAATACCAATGAAACCATCCCCTAAAACAACAAAACTCAATATTTTACAGGATCTAAAGAAATTACAGAACGAAAATCCAGCTCCGAAGTCACTGAAATCATCACATATGTAACTGAACTCTGCATATTTTTTTTTTTTTTGTTAAACTTCCTTTCCAGACCAATCCCTTTGCATCTAACTTTCCCAAAACAAAGCTAAACAAAAAAGCAAGCAAGCAAAGGAAAAGCATGCAATACCATTCTGCACTTTAGTGACAGCATTCTTGAAGAAGCCAACAACAGAGCCATCGGCGGCGACCGGCTTCACAAACTGCTGAGGCGGCGGCTGCACCGGAGGCAGGACAACTTTCTTGGGTGAATCAAACACGGGCTGCTTTTGCTGTTGTTGGTCTTCTTCTTCTTCTTCTAGTGGCTTTGGAGTGGAGGGTGGTGTCATGAACACAGTGTAGGGCCCAATCTTGCCGATCTTAGGTGGGGGAGTGTTGTCTCGGTTGATGGCCATCTGGGTCTGTTCGGTTTGGAGCAGAAGACAGAGGAAAGTGGGTTGTGGGATCTCTGATGAGTTTCTGGGTCTGGACTCTGAAGAAGAAGAAGAACAAGGAAGTGGAGAGAGTGGAGTACAGATAGAAGAACAAGAAGTGAAGTACTGTGGACTGCACGCAATCCAATTGGTCAGATCTTTGTCTTTCTACTACTCTCTAGTCTCTACTCGTTTTGTGGGATTTTTATTTTTGGATTAAAATAGGAGGTTGCTATTTGCTTTGCTAGGAATGTGGTTCGTTGGGGAGGAGCTGTTATCTACAAATATTGTGACAAAAGTTTGGTATTTATATATGGATTAAATTTATTTTATCTTTTTAAGATTTAGGGTTAACTTTATTTTAGTATGTGTTCTTTTAATTTTGAAAATTTACTCTTTAAAGTTTTTAATTTTCATAAGTTAATTGCTGAAATTCTGTCTAATTTGGACGTTGATTATGACTTTATAACTCACTTTAAGAGCTAAAATAGTTATATAACAACAAAAATCGTCTTTTAAGACTGTTTTTCTAAGATTCCATGTTAACATTTAACTTCCAAATTGAACGAAATTTCAGCAATTAGACAAGATTTATGAAAATTGGAAACTTTAGGAGGTAAATTTTCAAAATTAAGAGCATGAGAACTGATGTTAACCTCAAACCTTATAGGGGTAAACTGAAATTAATCTTTTATACATTAAGCCAAAGTAAATTCTTAATATCGCCAGACCAAATAATATTTCCTAATTTTGTAGGTAATCAAGATTCTTAGATTTTCTTCATGTTGTTTGACAAAATTCTTAGGTGTCTTCTCAACTTCAACACTCGTGAGATGGGAATAGAGATAGCGATGAGAGATAAAATAAACAATATAATTCTTTATAATTATAGTGACATTGAAGAAATAATTTTAAAAAAAAATACAAAATCTGTAAAATCTATAATACGTTTGGTGTTAGAGCATAAAATATTTTAAAGATTTTGGTTTTACTTCTCTAACTCGTCGAAGATGCTCAAATGTGAATATTTTCTCTCAACCATGAAACCTAACTTTGGCTTGCATGTGAAATCACAGTCAAATTGAAAATTAGAACATAAGCCGCAACTTGGTCAATATAACAATGTAAGAACCGCATCTAGTACTTGGTAACAATTCAACCAGAATTTTCCGATCACAATATAAGAAACACAAAATACTCGAGAATTTTGTAAAGCATCAATTTTTGTTTTGTTGAGACGATGCTAGCACTTGTGCCGTTACTTGGTCGAGTGAGTAATTGCTGTGCCTTCACACCCTCGTCTCATATCAATCAAGATCAAGCTTAATGGTTTCTTTTTATAGAATTTGGATGGAGGCATCACTTTTGAAAGTGACTTCATCAACCTAAGCATAACTTAGTTATCAAGAGAAGATGTGATCGGATCTCTGTAAGCGTGATGTGACTTGAGTTCCAAATATGTTTATAATCACATTCTTGCGATATAAAATACTCTACTGAATTATATATTCTTATGGGATTCTATAACATCTCCATCATTTCCAACTTGCAAAAGTTTATGTTACAACTTATCTAGAATGATTGTAACTCGATAATAGAGTACTGCTACATGAAAGAAATAAGTAATGCAACCATAATTCTCCGTTTTTGCTTAGACAAACGTTTATAACTTTATAATATGCTCAACAAATGCAGATCGGACAAGAAACGGGTGACTGAGGTGAGTAACGCAAAAACATGTCCTCGTTAAAACAGCAAAAGCAAGGGTAGAGCCAGGATTACAAGGTTACGAGGGTCCAAATAAAAAAATTTGTTCGACAATAAGCTACCACTATCTAATGAGAGAATATAAATAAGAAACGGAGAAAAAAATTTTATTATGCTCGTTAAGGAATAGATCGACAATGAAAAATAAACAATTAATCATTTCAAGTTTGATCTATTAAATACAATATAACACAAAAGAAAAGAATTTGTTGATGATTTTCTAGTAAATATTGAAAGAAATATGCAATTTTTTTAANCTAGGGGGGTTCATTAAGGAATTTGAACAACAATTAAGCTAAAATGAAGGTGACTAATAGATGTTTAGCTTGGATTATTTAGGAATGCAAGGGGGGTCTGGACCTTGCCAAGCCTTAACTTGACTCCGCCCTTGAGCAAAAAGTGTTCTGTTTTTTTTTTTTTTAAAGAAATAATAATAATAATATTTGATATTTAATTTGACCCCCAAAAATACTGTCCTTAGGTTAGTTCTACCACAATCTTTATAATTAAAAAAAAAATAAGGTAAATTTGTTATAGCACCCATTTACTTTTGAACTAAATTCAGTTTACCCTTTTAAATTTTAGAACTAAAATCAGTCTGGTCTTTGATCATTTTTTAAAATTATATTGGTCATTGTACCCTCAAATGACATTAATCCAAAATTTGAATTTTAGTCCACTATATGACGGAGTTTGGTCCTTGAAAAGTGACATCGTTTTATTGTTAGAATGTTCATTTGCTTTTTTTATAAGTTAAAAAGTTCAAACATGGATCCCCATGTCAACTCCAAGTTAATCAGCAAATGACGTTATTTTTAGAATCATATTAAAATTTAAGACATAGTTGATGATGTTTTAAAGTACAAAGACTAACGTGATTAAAACAAAATGTCAAGAACCAAAATAATTTTAGCCCTAAAATTCAAGGGGTTAAACTGAATTTAATCCTTACTTTTCTAATATGCAAAAATCTGTCATCATCGGCATATTGTGGATTGTGGTTTGTGGTTTGCCCTCAACTAATATGGAGGAATAACCTCCCTTGGCTTCTATTCTTCCTCAAAACATAGTATCAGACAACAAAACAATGAAGTGAAGTAATCTTAGCCCAGAAAACTAAATCCAATTTACTCCATGCACGAGAACTATGGCTCCACGATGAACCTGAGATTATTTTCCAGACCATCACATAAAAGCAAACTAAACAAAAACCACAGCAAGATCGCTGATGTATCCTTACTAACCAGAAACCAAAGTACAAAGGTAGGCAAGACAGTCTAACCTTAGATGTTGACAACAATAAAAATCCAAACTACTGAACTTAAAACCTTGGTAAGACTCGCCTTAATCTAGTGGCATTGAACAGAAGAAGTTACCAACTCCTATAACGAAACTAGTCTGAAACATTGTTCCTGGAGAAACAAAAAGAAGGTAGGAATGACACAAGTACATAAATTACGAGTTGAATGACGATACAAATCCTAAAGGATGACAGATACACGCACTGTGTTTTCTTCTGAGAATTTAAGAGTATACTCGAAGACAACTGATTACAATATTCCAAGATCCAAAGACAACACAAGACTATCAAAGAAGCATAGATAGACCGCATAATCTAAGAAAACAAACTCTACGGAAACGCCCATAAAGCAGACCAAAAACTAACTTGGTTCCACAACCAAAAGATGCAAAACTTATCCCAATCAATCTTTAGCACTACAGAAACTATGATTCCACTACACGAATAGGAATAGAGCAGACGAAAAATTAACTCGATTCCACAACCAAAACACAAGTAAAACTTATCCGAATAAATCATTAACATCACAGGAACTGATAATGACTCCATGTCACTAACTAAGCGAGTGCATAAAACTGCTAAACGACAGGAAAAAAGCTAGTCAATTTTACAACCGTAATAGGATGTATACGGCTGTGTAAAGTGAAAATTGTAAACTCAGAAATCAAAGGGAGCATAACTGTAACAACTGTATCTGGCTGTGATAAGTGCAGACAGAGAATACGTAATCGAACGGAGACTAAACAGCATAGTGTAACAAATGTATCTCCGACTGTGTTAAAAGGAAACAAATGCATAATTGAAAAGAAACTAAAGGCAAAGATCAGGGCAGCAAACAAAAGAAGCCACATTCTTCAAGGCTGAAAACTTGTCAAGTCTCAAGAAACCATCTCAGTCAGAAAAAGGAACTTATTCTGGACGCAAAAACTACACCGCCACGTTCTACAGAGTTAGGGTGCTGGCTTCTTCAGTGCCTCACAATCTTTGCTTGTATATCTTTTAAGCTGGATAACATATTTTAAATGAGTAAAGGAGAGATGGAGAAATATTCATTACATATCTAACTAGCAATACGTTACTATTAACAGGCATCACCTTCATGTTTGGTTCAAATTACAGAACCTGAATTCAGATAACACAGGCATAATAATAAACTAAGCCTACATATATAAACCTACCTGTCCATTATATACACTACTAACCTGACAAGGAAGAATTATTCATTGTCTGTACTGAAGAGCAGTCTCACACAAACCTCACAAAAAACAAACATTGTTTTAGGGCCCTCTTGGAATTAACTGAAATGTCACCCCAAGCCAGAACAAATCCATATAAGAAACTTTCAGAACCAAAAGAAGCCCCGACTAATGGAATAGTTGTCAAGAGTGATTAGTGACTGAAACAGCAATTTCTGCCTGATTGATTCCTCAGAATGATTTGAAATGTTGCAGTTGAAGGTTTATGTGCCCTTTAGTTACACCATATCACCATATAGTCTCAATCAGCTTACAGAGTTTGCTAGTGAAAGCTCATGAAGCTCACTTAACATCCACTCTTCTCCAGTCTGACCACCAAGGACAATTGCCCTTGTCCCTCCAACAACACACGTGCTATGTCCCCAGGCAAATCTCGGGGGCCTCCCGGGTACATTTAATATTCTCCATGTAGGTTTCTCATCAGTTGGATCCAGAAGATAAAGTTGAGAGGCAGAGTGAAGACCAGCAACAGACCCACCAAAGATCAAGATCCTCCCACCTGGGAGGCTCACAGCGACATGATCAAGTCTAGGAGGAGGAGCCATTCCTCCTGGATTTCCAGAACCAGGCATTCCACCCCCAGTGACACACCTCCAGCACGGTTCATCCTCACTCAGGTCCATTGTAAATACATCACTCGAACGAAACCGAAGCGGCCCACTCTTGGCAAGGCCCCCAAACATCAAAATCTTCCTACCACCATATACAGACAGGGTGTGACCTAATCTGGAAGGGGGCTTCCATGCTACTGGTATCTCTCTCCAGATAGGTTTTTCCATCGAGAGATCAAGCAAAAATGTATCACTAAGAAGAACTCCGGAGTCTGCACAACCACCTGAAACTATCAGCTTGGTGCCATCAAGTGTGCATGAACTGTGCCATGATCTTGGAAGAGGAGGAGCCAACCCAGATATTTCACGCCACGTTGGAGGTTTTGCATCCAAATCCAGTACAAATACATCATTTAGCAAACCCTGTGTCCCACAGCCTCCAAATACCACCAAATGTGACCCATTCACACAAGAAAGTGTATGGCCCCAACGACCAGGAGGAGGGGAGCTTACTTGGACATGCTGCCACTCTGGGTTACTATCATTTAGATCCAATACGAAGGTATCATTCATTGGTTGCATATTAACACCTTCACCACCAAAAAGAACAACACGATTACCAACTGCACAAGCACTAAAGTTACACCGTGAGGGTTCCACAGCACCTCCGACAGTGACCTTTCTCCATGTCGCTGCTTCAAGAGTAGTTAGTTCACGTGCCAGCCTACCCCAACCTAGCCTCTTCGCACCAGGCACAGCCTGTAAGACCCGGGTTGTTTCACTACCCCATGCATTCTGGCAGACGACTCTCCAAAGGTCCTCATTCTTTGTAAGCTCATAGAGTCGCCTACATACTGAACCAACAGATGCAATGTCTCTTGGTGTCAACTTAGATAATATCTTGAGAGCAATAACCTCATCACTCAATTGCAATATCCCACAAACTCCACGACAAATATTTCGCTCCCCCAGAGGCAGTCCAGGACGAAAAGCGGAGAGACAAGCATGAAACCGATCAGAAGATTTTGCAGACTCCTTGATTGTGGTACCAGGCACTGGACCTAGATCAATATCTGCCTCCGTGAAGAACTGAATTCCAATGACGTGGCTTATCATATCATCATCCCCATATATAGGTGTCAGCCGCAACCTATTCATCATTGGAGATCCATCTTTTCTGAAGTTTAACAATTCTCCTTGGAATTCCATGCCTTCCTCCAGACATCTTTTTATTTCTGAAACTACTGCAGAATCCACAAGCGGATGCCTTCTTTTGGCAAATGGCCCTCTATATTGCAAAAATCGGCTGTGACAAATATACGTAACATCAGAATGAAATAAGATAAGGGCAGCAGATATACATTTTATTACGCTAGCATTCTATTCCAAAGAAAGAGCCACAATCAAAAATTGACTTGAAATATCTCCAGATATATATATATAGAACTTTTCTCAGGTGCGGACGTCCGCACTGTAAAACGGTGCGGACGTCTGTAGCAGAGACGGACTGTATATATATATATATACAGGCCTTCTCGGCTGCGGACGTCCGCACCAAAGTTTTTAGTGTGGATTTCCATTTTTGCACCACTTCCTGATCGAATTTCCTCAAACTTCTTTCTAGACATATCTAGATCATCTTGTGTAGATCATCTCTGCAAAATTTCAGCCAATTTGGTGATCGTTAAGGCCCTCAAACTTGCATTTTTCTGTTATATACCTGAACCGGACAGAATTCAATCCGTCAGATTTGTTTTTCGATTTTGAGGGCCTTAACGATCACCAAATTAGCTGAAATTTTGCAAAGATGATCTAGA
>NC_020494.1:3189434-3195002 GCF_000184155.1 Fragaria vesca subsp. vesca
GTAGTCGGGGACGGCTGCTGGAGTCTTCTGGGGTGGAGGCACGCCGTCATCGGNGCCGGAGGGTGGAGAACGGAGGGACGTCCGCACTTTAAGGCCAGTNCGGACGTGCGACTCTGATCGGGCCTATATATATACGGATTTTCTCAGCTGCGGACGTCCGCACCAATTTTTTGGTGCGGATTTCCATTTTTGCACCACTTTTCGAACGAATTTCCTCATCTCCACCGTCTAGTATCTAGATAATATTGTGTAGATCATCTTTGCAAAATTTCAGCAAATTTGGTGATCGTTAAGCCCCTCAAACTCGAAAAACAAATGGACGGACTGAATTCTGTCCGGTTGTGTTCATACCAGAAAAACTCAAGTTTGAGGGCCTTAACGATCACCAAATTGGCTGAAATTTTACAGAGATGATCTACACAATATTATCTAGATACTAAACGGTGGAGATGAGGAAATTCGATCGGAAAGTGGTGCAAAAATGGAAATCCGCACCAAAACCGTTGGTGCGGACGTCCGCAGAAGGGCTGTATATATATATATCACTATACTGTCTTGAACAGGAAGCAAAAGAGCTTGCATTCCACTTATGCTTCAAAATGCTATATGAGGTCAAGTTCAATCACAATATAAAAGATAAAATTCATAAAAGTATGACAAAGGGACTAAATTTATTTTAGTGAACTCCACAAAACAGAAAACTTTACAATCGAAAACTTAAAAACTAGTAAAAAAATAAATTCCTGTTACAGGCTTCCTGCTTACAGGTTGCAATTTTGACTCCACTGTGATCCTTGTTTATATTTTTATAATACCAGATAATGAAAGGAAAATTTGTATAGGTTATGTATTTCTACAGTCACAAAGTTTATCACTGTCATAAGTACTAAGAAATGTGAAGCCTCAATCTTTTGGTTCCCAAGTTTTCACTAAGGTGGATCGTCCACAGTGATAGTAGCATCAATGACCTTTTCTCCCCAGACCATAATCGTTGGAACACAGTGATCCTTAAGACTAGAAATGGATAAATTTAGGAATCGCAAGGGAAGAAAATGTCTTTCTTAGGTACTAAATAACAATATGATTCCCAGTTCACAGACACAAAGAAGCACAACATTGGCCAGGAAGTTGTGGTAGAGTGACTAACTGTAACACCTAATGAAAGATCTCAAACACCGCAGTATTAGGTGGTGTAGGTTAATACCATATGATACCCTAACAACAATGGTATCAAAGCGTACCAGATAATGCACAAGATCAAATTTGCATGTTTTCAAGGGCCAAAAATAAAGGACAGCAGGACTTCTATTACACAAATAGCCTCGGATACATATTACTTTTCCATAAAGGCCACTGACTGTAGCTGCAAAAGCCAATTAATTTTTTAAAAAGAAACCGTGACAGTAACATTCGCAAAGGTATGAGACACATACAGTAACAACCTCTACATTGTAAAGTCTTGAAAATCAACACTCCAAAAATCAAAAAAGACAAACAATGGATGGGAAACACCAAAACTAATCAAGATCTCAAAATTTTATCTACTTGCGAGAATAACATTTTGCAAATAATATCAATACTGTCCATGTCACTGTCCTGACTTGTTCTTGAGAACAAAGCCCCCTTCTTGTAACAGGCTCTCCTCATTCAGCCTTTTCTGCATTTCCTTTTTCATTATATGTTCTATACTAGTTCAGTTTTTCAGTGATTGATTCAGCCTTTTCTGCATTTCTTTTTCATTATATGTTCTACACTTATTCAGCTTTTTCCAGTGATTAATTTGTTCTTTCAGGTAAAACTCCATATCGAACTAAATATCATGTCATAGGAAAATGAAACTCAGATTACTGATTTTGTAATCTTACTGCCTACCTAAGGCTTACGGATTTAAACATGCTGAACACTTGAAATTAGGAATCACTCCCAGGTTTCTCACCAAAACTAGGCTTCACACCAATCCCATCACAGGAAACTAAGAAACACTGATAATTTCTTATTCATCCAAACATAACATGATCAGCCATTCGGCACTTACAAATATTTATACTAGAGCATACAACTGACATAACTAGCATTAAAGACTCATTTGGACTCTTAAAGTTTCCAAAACTGAAGCATAAAAGTCCTAATAAAAGAAATTTTTAACCTTCTAAACTGAAATGGTAATCTGAAAAGACACACAAAGCTTAGAGACTTCTAGAATCAGACTTAGCTTTCCCTCCAAGCTGTGAAAATTATATCAAGAGCAATTAATCAGGCCATATGCAAAGGGAATGATTATGTGCTCTCTTTTTCCATTTTTTCGTTTATAAACCTTAAAAGTTTTGACTGTGATGTCCTCATCAATTACCCTATGCTTTTTTTACAATATCAACTAATTTGTAGAGACCCATAAGATACTTCATTTGAATCAAGGTGGATACGTATATCAATGACAGAACGACATTTATATGTCAGCAAATTTGAAAAATGGTGCATATCATGACTAGCTAGGTGGGTGTACATACAAACTAGATTTTGATCCAATTTTTAAAACTCAGATATACCCATACCACTGAAAAGCAAATATCTGAAACTAGGAGCCAGAATATTTATCCATACAAAAAAGCAGTGAATCCCCTACAGTTAAACAGAAATAAGAGTAGAAGAAAAGAATTTCATTCTACTCCCAAACAATCACATTTCAATAATTGATGTGAATATATAATACATGAAGAAGCCCTCTGTCAATCTGGCAAAAGTTCCCATCATAGTCCATGTCATTTTACTCTCTCTACAGTAACTTCCGATAGTTGTTTTCACATCATAGCATTTATATGTTTCTAGAACATTATTAAGAAAATGACCATGAAAGTACAGTCGCCTAAAGTCAGATGCTCAACCCACGCCAGCCCTTTCAGACTTAGTAAGTGTTATCCCATACTCTATCATTCTCAAAAACTCTCCAAGGCTTGACAAGTTCACAAAACCATAAAGAGAGAGGACTACTCCTTGCCTAGCCTTGGATTGCTGTTTTTCCTCATTCTGTACAAAGTAAGTCTCTCTGGCAGAGCCCATTGTCAAATGGTTGTTTCGCTGGGATGTTTGAATCCCATTAAGAGTTAGTATTAGTAAACTTGGTTAGTGTGAAACACTAAGAAATTCTCTCTCAAGTTTCTTCTACAGCTTCAATATTCAAGAACAACGACTGTACCTAGAAATACCCAACTCACCCACTTGACTATATCCCATTATCCTCGGTGGACTTCTTCAAAAGCCTTCCCGAAAACAGAAGAAACTATATCATCCCAGAACTATATCATTTGTTTGATAACATAAGTTCATAACTAGAAACCAAAGTATATCATTCGCGTTGATAAACTACAGTCTAGAATTGGTCCTACAGGACAGGAAGTACACACTAACCACAATACGCCTTGTGTTCAGATTGCATCCATTTTATTTCTACCAGACTCACCCACCGTACACAATCAACAGACTAATCCAATTCAATTAGTTTGTATCCAAACAAACAAAATCCTAGACAAATTGGTACTGTGAAGTTTATGAGCTCTTAAATTACTTGCATAATTGATTTTATGACCTTTTAAAACAATGGATATTGAAACGCTAAAAAAGCAAGAATATAGAGAGACTGACCAGTTGCGACCGAGGACCTCCTCGGCGCGGTAACCGGTGACCATTTCGAAGACGGTGTTGACGTAGATGATGGGATGATCAGGGTCGATGGCGTCAGTGACGACGAAGCCGCACGGCGCCGTATGGAGAAGATTCTCGACGGGGAAAGGGAGCGGGCCCATCCCTCCAAGTCCACCGTCGTCGTCGTTGAAGAAGGAGGAGCTGAGCTCCTCCTCGTCCTCCTCCTCCTCCTCGGCGCTCAGATCCGAATTGCTGTCCCACTCCATTATTACTCGTGTCTTGGTTGTTCGAATCGGGTGGCCTTCAACCCATGGAAGACCCGAATCGGAATTCCGGGGTAGGCAGAACTAGAGAGAAGAGATGAGAGAGGATTGGGGGGAGAACAAGTGGTGGGCAGTGTTTGGCAAGTGAGTTAGCTCTGGAGCCTAACGGATGGTCGGCTTTGGTTCGGTTAACCTCTTCTTTTAGCTCCACCCAAACAATCTCATACTCGACTCGGGTCGGGTTTGTCTGGGCTATTGGGTTAGAACCCAAGTTATGAAGATAAAACAGTAGCGACCACCCTTCAAACTCCTCCAACAAGAGTGGAAGATCTTATCATTTCCTTTTTCTACCTTAAAAAAAAAAAAAAAAAAAAGACATTTTCTTTCTCTGGATGAATGTCTAAAATTGTTGAATAACCCAATATGAGTGCTAAGATTTTTCCTTGGTTGCTTGTTAGGGGGAGGCTGAAAAGCTAGCTCGTTTTATGAATTCTATTGATAGCATGTGTGCTCTATGTGGTTCAGGAGTTGAGGACCTCAATCATTTGTTCTCTTCTTGCATGACGGTCTTTGTTGTGTGGAATTTTGTTAACCACTTGCCCAACCCATCCTCTTTCTCAAATTGTGAGGAATGGCTGGTCTCTACATTTCAAAACGGTCAACCTCTCACTATTGAAGACAGCTTGTTGGTGTGCTCGCAGATTTGGAAGGTGAGCAACAATGTTATATTCTGGTATGCTCAAGTCACTCCTCTAGCTATTGTGCATGTTGCAGCTGCTACAGGCTCCGCTTATCGTCTCATTAACAAAAAGATCTTCTCTAGCTCTCTTAGAAATTTTGGAGACCATTAAATGGATTCCCTATGCTTCTAACTGGTTTAAGCTAAACTTTGACAACTCAGTAACTTTTAATTCATATGTTGTTGGTTTCGTTATCAGAGACTCTGCTGGCTTTCCCATTGTGTCGGGTGCGCGGAAGCTTCACAACTCTTACGTTCCGCAGGCTGAATGCATAGCTTTAAAAGAAGGGCTCCTTGCTGCTAAAAGACGCAACTGTAACCAAATCGAAGTAGAAGGAGACTCTTCCCTTATCATCAACTGTGTCAAAGGGTCTTGTTCCATTCCTTGGAAACTAAAGTCCCTGATCCGAGATGTGTTAGCTCTTGCCTAGTCTTTTGTCAACATCACCTTCTCTCATACATATCGAGAGGCGAATTTTATAGCGGATGCTCTTACTTCGGTTAGTCATTCTCTTTCGTCACCAATGTATTGGTTTGATGGGATTCCTCTTGAAGCTCAAATGACACTCTTCTTATAGATTCTTCTTGTATTGGTTGTTTTAGAGGCTCTTCGTTGTAATTTCTTTTTCTTTTAAAAAAAAGTCTAAAATTGTTAATGAAACATTCTCAAAAAAAAAATAATTGTTAATGAAAGAGAAATTTTATTCACACACCCCTGTATACTTAATATACACTTTTTCTATTTTTTGTTCTAATTTTTTTCTTCAAACTTCCTCTTATGCCCTCTTCATTTTACTTATTACACATGCTTTTAAATTTTAATTCATCATCTTTTTCTTTCTGCTAACCCGATTCCAAGTAAGTTGTTCTTATAATCTATCACTCTATTTTCTCATCACTATAATCAATACTACTAATTCTTCAACT
>NC_020494.1:3195022-3209701 GCF_000184155.1 Fragaria vesca subsp. vesca
AACTAAAATCAAATCGAACTAGTAAGTAAATCGAACTGGAGACAAAGTGATTAAAGATTTTCTTTTATACTTTTTTTATTTTTGTCATTCAAACAACCTCCAAGATTTTCAATCAATCGAAATACTACGAAAATTTGATATCACTAGGAAGTTTGTAGAATGCATATTTCTTAGAGTCGTACATATGTATAGAAATTCAAAAGTTTAGCATTCAATTAAATTTGTTAACTTCAACCAATCAAAATTCATTAAAAATAAATAAAAAGGATGAACAAGTTTTTTTTTTTTTTGAAGAAGCAGTTTGTTAAATGGATGGATAAATTACTTGTCTAGCTTGATATTGATTGAATGTAAGGGTGAAAGTTTTTGTTCCTTTGTATTTTTATCTTTTTCTTTACTGATTTTTTATTTTTTTTCATTTTCCTTAAAAAGGTAAAATTGTATTAAAAATATGTCTTAAAAAAACAGGAGTGTGCATTAAGAAATTTGGTATGTGTGAATAAAATTTCTCTAATGAAAAACAAACAAAAACATAATGTAGTATACTTCCATTCCATTCTCTTCCCTCTTCATCACCAAGAGCCTTCAGATCCACTTCCCCATCAGTATTAAATTCATCTCAAGCATCAAACCGAGAAGAAAACTCATACACTTGTCTCTTACAAACCCTAGTTTTTCTTTTTAAAGGGTATGATAGAAAGAAAACTTACAAAAACAAAAAAACAAAAAACACAAAATTAGCTCCGCCTCAGGGCGCTTCGACCCCACATTGGCTCGCCATTTACACTTTGGTTGTTCCTTTTAAGTCGAACTTACCATCTCTCATTTATAAAATGGAGACCATAACCTTGCTTTTTTTTTCTGTTTTTTTTTTAAATAGTACTCTTGGAGCATCTTCAAACGGGCTATTAAATTGCTGTTCAACTTTGTTAGAACTTTTAAGATCACAAGCACTTTTAGGTACTGAATGTCTTTTATGTTCTGATGTCAAATAGTGTTTGTTGTGGATCCAGCTCCTCTAAAGTTAGAATCCCTAAAGTTACATAAAGTTTATAAAATCTAAGCCATGTATATGATCAAATGAATTAGAATAGTCCACGTCAACCAAGTTAACTAATTTGCTTTTGTTTCTGTAACTACCGTCAACTTGTAAAAGAGGGAAGAAAAAAAAAAAAAAGACTATCAAGGTTAGAAGATAGAGAGGTAGCAGTCGGCTAAGATGAAGATTGAAGAGCATAGCTATGTGGAAAGCCTAAAGAAATAAAAGAGGGAACCAACAAATGATAAACGTGAATGATGATATATAAGATCAGTGCGCTAGCTATTGAGGACTTGGAATGTGTTAACGTGAGTCAATCCATGTGATATTAGGAATATTTGGTAATATTCTTGTATAATTAGTTTCCTATTAGGATTCGATGTAATCTTGTATATATACTCCATTCTTGGAGAATGTTAGTAATATATCGCAACATTCATATCCTCTGATACTTTTTGACTTGGTATCAGAGCCAATCAAGATCCATTCGGACTTGATTGGTTTTGTTCCGCTGCGAATTTGGTTCTTTTGATCATTGAAGCTCTTTTTGGTTTTTCGATTTTGTGAAGATAGCTTTGTCTAACCTGGTGGATCTCGAGCAAGCTGTTGTTTAATTGGTTGAGGTACAAGCTTGGTCTAATCTGGTGGATCTCGAGCAAGTTGTTTAATTGGTTGAGGTACAAGCTTGGTTAAATTGATTTGGGGGGTATCAAGCAGGCCTTGTTTACTTGTCTGAGGTGATCTTGTTTGATTGCATTGGGGTGTTTTGTTTGGTTATTAAGGAGGTGGTTCTGTGACGTCCACGATCTTGGATAATCTGTTGTTTTTTGAAAGCTTGTTCTTTGGTGATTCAAATAATTTGAAGAAAGAAAAAAAAGATGGTGAATCTGAAAGTTATCGAGGGGAAGAGTGAAGCTTCCTTGCCCTTCTATAGCATTGAATGGCAAAATCTATCAAAGGGTAATCGAGGTAAAATTGGTGTTGCTTTACATGTTGCTAACTTTACTGGTGGAGACACATGGATAATAGATTCTGGTGCATCAGATCATATGACCTATGATAAATCTTTCTTTATGTCTATGTCATCCCCTTCTGTATCTTATGTGTCAAATGCAAATGGTGCATCTTTTCCAGTTTTAGGTATTGGGTCTGTTCAGGTTACACCATCCATTATATTGCATGATGTGCTTTATGTACCCTCATTATCTCATCATCTTTTGTCTGTCTCCCAATTGAGTTCACAAAATAAGTGTTCTGTAACTTTTTACCCAATGTATGTTGTGTTTCAGAATTTGTGTTCCAGGGTGATCATTGGCAAGGGAGACTTGAGGGGGAGACTGTTCCACCTAGATTGCATGTACGAACCAGCACAAGCACCAAAGCAACATTTGGCCTTGACATTGAATTCTGATCAATTAACTGAGCTATGGTTGTGGCACAGACGGTTGGGCCACCCATCGTTTGGAGTTATGAAGAAGTCTATGCCCTCATTGTTTATGGGAATTAGTGAGTCCACCTTGCACTGCGAAACTTGTGCCTTGGCTAAAAGTCATAGGTCTAGTTATCCTTTAAGTTTTCATTCGAGTACTATGCCTTTTGAATTAATTCATTCGGATTTATGGGGTCCTTCAAAAAATTCTACTCTTTCAGGGATGCGGTATTTTGTGCTATTCATTGATGATTTTACTCGTTTGTCTCATGTGGTGTTACTTAAGTCCAAAGATTCTGTTTTTTCTGCCTTCACCGCATTCCATAATCTTATTTGTACTCAGTATGATGCTCGTGTTAAAATCTTTCGTTCAGATAATGGAGGTGAGTTTGTCAATCATTCTTTCAGTGAATATTTCCAGAACCATGGCATCATACATCAAACTTCGTGTCCACAAACACCTGAACAAAATGGGGTGTCAGAACGAAAAAATAGTCATCTCTTGGACATGGCACGGTCTCTCCTCTTAAGTGCTAACATGCCTAAGTACCTTTGGGGAGAAGCCGTGTTGTGTGCGTCTCATCTAATTAACCGTCTCCCGGCAGCTCCTCTTCAAGGTCGTGTTCCTTTTGATGTCTTGTCTCAATACGTCCCTATTCCCTCATCTAACACTCTTCCAGCTCGTGTCTTTGGTTGTGTGGCTTATGTTCATCAGTATAAAAACCAAAGATCTAAGTTAGATGCTAGAGCTCTTAAGAGTGTCTTTGTGGGTTATGGTTCTCATCAGAAAGGTTACAAGTGTTATCATCCTCCATCCCAAAGATTTTATGTCACCATGGACGTTACCTTCAGTGAAGATGCATGTTATTTTTTGCCTCTTATAACTCCTCGTCAGGGGGAGAAGGCATCCTTTTATGAAGATATGTTTTGTGAACAAATAAGTCAAAGTCTGAAGGAGTTAGCAAAAGAAAATAAAGAAAGAGATACGGAGTCAGTTTTGCAAGAAAATAAAACAGGAGGCACTACTGAAGCAACTCTTCATGGCATGTCGTCCCTTGTTAACTTGGGTCCCGATACCAGTATGCAGAGCCACCGGTCAGACTCGCCGGCGGGCTCACCGACCGGCTCGTTTCACTCGCCGGCAAGCTCGCTCACCAACCGACCGACCACCATCGACCCACCCACTGGTTTCCAGCAGGACCCAAGACAACCGATCGAAACAGAGATTCCAGGTTGGAATCGTTCCACCAGTTCGGCCGGCTCCTTCAACCGTTTTCCGACGAGCTGTGTTGGCGGTGGTCCGATCTCAAGCGTGGATTCGAACGGAGAAGAGCACCAGTTTGTTGAAGCATCAGTTCAACCAATTTCCAATAATTCGACTGAGATATCGAGTAGAGATCCAACTGAGATATCAGGCAGAGACCCGGCTGAGATATTGGGAAGAGCTCAAACTGAGATGTCGGGCAATGGTGCGACGGAAATTCTGGGTGGACGTGCGACGAACATTTTGGATAGTGATCAATCGCTGTCAAATCCAAAAGAGCAACATTGTGAACCAAATCCTAATGTGAACAGTGCTCATGCTTCCCCCTCATCGGTCTCTCCTGCTCAGTCCTCACCTGAGGTATTATCTAATTCTTCTTCTGTGTCTACTAATGTGCCTACTAAACAATTGCCTAATCGTGTCACTCGTGGTCAGCCTCCAAAACATTATGAACCTACTCTAAGTGCCAAAGCTCGGTACCCTGTTGCTAATTATGTGTCCACCCATAGGCTGTCCAAACCATATGTTGCGTTTGTGAATCAATTATCTAGTGTGTCTCTTCCTAGTAAAGTGCAGGATGCAATGCGGGATGAAAGATGGATGCATGCAATGAAAGTTGAGATGGAAGCTCTTGAGAAGAATTGTACATGGGAGTTAGTGCCATTACCATTCGAAAAGAAGACAGTTGGTTGTTGATGGGTTTATACAGTGAAGCATAACTCGGACGGATCGGTAGACAGGTATAAAGCAAGGTTAGTAGCTAAAGGCTACACTCAGAAGTATGGGGTGGATTATGATGAGACGTTTGCACCAGTGGCCAAGATCAACACAATTCGGGTACTTCTTTCGTTAGCCGCTAATCTTGATTGGCCTTTGAAACAATTTGATGTTAAGAATGCATTCTTACATGGTGATCTGCATGAAGAGGTTTATATGGATTTGCCTCCTGGATATGGCGCTTCTACCGGAGAGCAGGTGGTATGCAAATTGAAGAAGTCTCTTTATGGTTTGAAACAATCTCCTAGAGCTTGGTTTGGACGGTTCTCGAAGTTCATGAGGAGAATTGGATATCAACAGAGTAACTCAGATCACACTTTGTTTCTTAAACACCGGTGTGGTAAGGTGACAGCTTTAGTTATTTATGTAGATGATATGGTTGTGACAGGTGATGACAATGAGGAAATTCAGAGGTTACAAGATTTGTTGTCTTCTGAATTTGAGATGAAAGATTTGGGTAATCTGAAGTATTTCTTGGGGATTGAAGTTGTTCGTGGGAAGGATTGTATTGTGCTAAGTCAGAGAAAATATGTCCTAGATTTGTTAGCAGAAACGGGCATGCTTGACTGTAAACCGGCTGATACTCCTATTGAACAAAATCATCGGTTAGCAGAGTATTTGGATCAAGTGCCTACAAATAAGGCACGATATCAGAGGTTAGTTGGCCGGTTAATTTATTTATCTCACACCAGACCAGATTTAGCCTATGCAGTTAGTGTTGTGAGTCAGTTTATGCATAATCCTAGTGAAGCTCATATGGAAGCTGTATTTCGGATTTTGAAGTATTTGAAGTCTGCTCCAGGAAAGGGATTAATCTTTTCAAAACACAGGCACTTGGATGTTTCTGGGTACACAGACGCAGACTGGGCAGGTAATATTACAGACCGTAGGTCTACTTCAGGTTATTTCACATTTGTAGGAGGCAATTTGGTCACATGGAAGAGCAAGAAGCAAAAAGTTGTAGCTCGGTCTAGTGCTGAAGCAGAATATAAAGGAATGGCTCAAGGACTTTGTGAAATGTTGTGGTTGAGACATTTGTTGAGAGATCTGGGATTTAAGCAGAGGAAGGCTATGCCATTGTATTGTGATAATAAGGCTGCAATTGAAATTGCTCACAATCCGGTTCAACATGACCGAACGAAACATGTGGAGGTAGATCGACATTTCATCAAAGAGAAGTTGGATGCACAAATTATCATGTTTCCCTTTGTTCCCACAGATGAACAGTTAGCAGATATTCTTACGAAAGCTCTCTCGACGAAAGCTCTCTCGAGTAAAGCCTTTTATGACTCACTTGACAAGTTGGGCATTTGTGATTTGTATGCGCCAACTTGAGAGGGAGTGTTAACGTGAGTCAATCCATGTGATATTAGGAATATTTGGTAATATTCTTGTATAATTAGTTTCCTATTAGAATTCGATGTAATCTTGTATATATACTCCATTCTTGGAGAATGTTAGTAATATATCGCAACATTCATATCCTCTTATACTTTTTGACTGAATGTTTATAATCTTTGAATTTAATAGAAGAAGACGAATAAATTTAGGTTAAATCATAATTTAAGATCGATCTCCTTCTCATTACCCTATTTTCTCCCGTTAATGAATTTGAGAATACAGATTACAGAAAGCTAAAGAATTTGAATAATTTCGCGGATGTGAAATGATCCAGCAATTCAGGTTGCTTTGAATCTTTGATCCAGTACGCATGAGCTCTTATCCTATGATACAGATAATCAAGTTTCTAAAGCTGTATATATATCATTTCCTTATCGTCTGGTACCTCAGTTTAACACGGTTGGTCACTTGGTTGTGTATCTTTTCCGATCCATTGTTCTTTGAATGAGAATAACTGAATAACATTCATGAAACAACACTTCAGAAAAAAAATGAGGAAGATAAAGTAAAACTGATGAATGAATGGTAGACGTTAGTCATGTTTGTGCCGTCAGTTGTGGACTTTGTGGAAAAGAAAAGGAGAATTAACTCTGGGTGATGTGTTTAAATTTAAACTATTAGATAATTTTACATGGTCTAGATTTTATGAACTTTACGTGGTTTTAGAAATCTTAACTTTAGAGGAGCCGGATGCGTCGGTTGTGATTGCAAGTGGGAAGGGCTGAAGAGGTCTATCCGAACTTCCGAAGCATGTCATCATTTTCTGCTCTCTTCTTTTTTTTCATAAAGAAAATACAAGCAAAGATTAAATACAGGAGCCTCTAGCGCATCATGTGCCTGAAGCCCTGAACCATCGAAGAGCACAGCTCTTGCAATCTTTCTGTGGGCATGACTGCACACGCATCAATTCTGCTCTTTTGTAGCAAGAAATAATGGAAATGTGCAGTTCACCAAAAAAGTTATATATATTTATATTGGAAATGTGAACATGGATATATATATGAACATCATCAGCTCTCATACATCCTCAGGACCCAGAAATCAGCAGGTACCAAAATCTTCTGTTTGTAAATCCTAATTTGCAGGAAACTTGTACGACTGAAGTCACTGACCTGTAATGAAAAAATTAACAAACCAAAATCCATAAGAACAGAAATCAGAATAGTCTGCAAAGTCTATAACTCTTGATATATGAAATGACTAAATCCCAGTATCCCACTCTAAAATTGTTTACAGGCTACAGCCTATTACATAATTTTGAGTGCAGGTATAGTGGAAGTTATTGAAACAAATTATAGGAGGCAATACAGTTCTTCTGACCAAGACATGTAAGAAAATAGAGAAAGCAGTTTGTGTTGAACTTCACATAAAGAAGAAAGAGGTAGAGAGAATCATGATTCCAAAAGTGGTTACGAACAGGGGACAACAGTGGAAGCAACATGTACTACAAGGTTTATTGAACCTGTCGTAAAATAAATTGAATTCATGTACAATGCAAAGAAGGCAGCTTTCCCTATTAAGTATGCAAAATAGTATACAGATAAAACTCTCTACTACCAGCTCCCGAGGGAAATTTACAATTTCCTGCGCACAGTTCTGACACTGTAATGCACAGCATACTTTACCCCGACTGCAAAGTATCAAACCCTGTAGGGAACAACATAGTTACAAATTTTCACGAGTATGTTCATTTTTAAATCCTACAGACCCAGGTGTTACCAAAATTCTAGGGTATCTCTTTGAGGTATGAAAGATGAATGCCAATGCCCTGTACTGTGATCAGTAACTTGGATTACTTAAGTTCTCGAACACTTCCCAATTGCCCCTAATGCGAGAAGAAAGTCTTTCAACATATCCATCATCAAAAGAATTATCAATCTCCTTGATCTTTGACAGAAAGTCCATAGCTTCTTCAAACTTCCTTGCTTTACAATAACCATCCACCACAATCTTGTAGGTTAACTCATTAGGTTTACAATTGTTCTGAGTCATATAGCTAATCACTTCATCTACTTCCGAGAACATTCCTCGCCCTGAATAGCCAGTGACAAAAGTATTGTAGGTAAAAATACACGGCCGAATCCCTCTTGTTGTCATCTCAGAGAGAATTCTTATAGCCTCTTGCATGTGCCCTTGCCTGCAAAATCCTTTGATGACAGTGTTATAAGAAACAAGGTCCGGTTTCCCACCAGATTTTTGCAAGGACAGGAGAATTTCTTCTGCTTTCCAACACTCCCCCTTTCTGGCATACATATCCATCAAGCTATTGTATGTTACAAGATCTGGCTGAAGGCCGTTTTCACGAATCATGTGCAGCATGTCATTGGCCCGGTCGTACATGTTCTTTCGAGCATAAATGGAAAGCATAGAATTGAAAAGGACCAAATCAGGTTTATAGCCATTAATCTGCAGTTGCTGGAATGCCCTCTCCATACCCCTCAGCGCTCTACACTTGAAGTTTGCAAGAACAAGTGTTCTCAAAAGAATCCAGCTAGGAAAAATATGACCCTCATAGATTTCATTCTCAATTCTCTCTATCCCCCTCACATTCCCTCCTTTTGCGTGGCAGTTGATCATCAATGAATATGAGGTTTCATTAGGCTTGTAACCCTTATTCTTCATGTCTAGAATGACAGATTCTGCTGCTTTCCAGTCCCCTCGCCGAGCCAGAGCATTTAGAAGTGCATTGTAAGTTGAAATACATGGAGTAAATCCAGCTCTAATCATCTCATCATGCATCTGTGCAGCATCTATGTCTGACCCACACCGCCCATATGCACTGATCAAGGTATTGAAGGTGTCTCTGTCAGGCTCAAAACCACAATTCTTCATTTCTCGAAGCACCTGATTCACATACTTGTGCTTGCCCTTATCACCACACATGGCAAGCATCGTATTCCATGTGATCCGATTAGGGGCACATCCACTCGACTTCATATCACAAAGTACTTTTATCATCTCCTCTGGCCGCAACTTCTTTCCAAGCATTGCAAGGACAGCATTGTAGGTACAAACATTAGGAACACAGCCAGTCTCTTTCATTTGGTTGAACAACCTTAGAGCTTCTTCCTCCTTTCCTGCTCTTCCGTACGCATTTATCACGGTAGTGTATGTAACCGCGTTCGGCATAGTTCCTTTTTGGGTCATTGTTTTTAACACAGATGCACCTTCCTCGGCAAATCCTGCCCTCACATAAGCTGCCACAAGCTCATTATAAGTAACAGCATCAGGTGGGCAGTTATTATCCTCCATTTCTTTCAATATGCTCAATGCCTCCATGAACACCCCCGCCTTGCCAAAAACTTGTAGCAAAGAATTATAGGTAACTGTTCCTGGTACAAACCCTTGTGACTTCAACCCGGCAAAGAACTCTTTTGCCTCATCCAGCAAACCCTCTCTTCCACAAGCAGATATCACTGTACTACAAGTAAAATCATCAAACTCCAATCCTTTGCTCTTCATCTCATCCAACAGGCCCAAAATTTTATTCCAAGACCGACCCTTCTTCCCATAAACATCAAGCATTACATTGTAAGTAACCAAAGTTGGCGACAGACCCATCTCCATCAATTTCTCAAACATGTCGATTGCTCTTTCGTACTTGCCGGTGCGAGAATATGCATGAATGACAGTGGTATAAGCTCGAACATCCAGTGAGTACTCCTCAATGGGAATTACATCAAACAGCTTAGACGCAATAGTATGCTGTGACTGTCTACCCAAAATTCTAACCATCAGTTCAATAATCTGCTTATCCAATTTCAAGCTTTCGGCATTCAAGTTCAGCAATATCCATTCAAAAACTAAAAGGGCTCTTTCCCAATTGCCAGAAAGGTCCAATGCCTTCAACAGACTAATCAAATCAACTTCAAGCAACTCAAACTTAGCCGAATCACATAACTCATTCACACAATCCAATGGTGACTCTACAATGGAATTGAACATCATCTTACCCTTTATTGTCAAGAAGTCAATAAGCCCATCTTCAGTTCTGGCCTTGTCCTCAAAACTTGGGACCAAAACCGAAGTGGGTTTCTTGAACTGGTGCTGTTTCGGAGTTGAATCCGCTGAAATATGAAGAGAAGGGAAAGTGTCATTGGTTTGGTGTGGTGGGTTTAAGGGTTTAAGGTTGTGGGGAGTGTTGGGAGGTGAAGAGATGTTGAGGAGGTGGTGGAGAAGAGAGTCTATAGGAAATGAAGATGGGTTTTGGGGAAGAGGTGGCAGAGTGGTTGCATTGAATTTCACAGGAGGGCTTGGTTGTATTGGTCTGTTGGTTTGAATGGGAAGGACTGGTCTACTAGGGAAGAGAGTGCCTTCCATTGTATGAGAGTTGGGTTTATGGGTTTTGGGTGAAGCTAGAGAAGTAAAGAAGATGGGATTTGGATAACAGGAAGAGATGGGGAAAACATTTTCTTTGAGACTGAGGGATGATTGGTCTTTATTGAAGATGGTATTGGGTTAGATTGATCATGTAAAACAGAGAGTAAGAGGGTGAGATTGTGGGAGATGACTGGTCTCTATTGGAAGATGGTATGGGCAAATGAAGATTGGGTTCTTGAAAATAGAGGTTTTTCAGTCTGTTTCTTTTCGATTTTTTATTTTTTAGGTAAGATCTTCTCGTTTTTTTTATACTAGCCTTAAAACATCTCCAACAGCTCACGTAAAATTAAAATTATCTATATTTTAAAAAAAACACCATTTTTTGGCTCCAACAGCTCATGTAAAACATCCTCTATTTAAAGTTGGTAGCTCACCAGGGGCTACCTCATCGGAGTAAGCAAAGGCTGGTCAGTTTTTAATTAGTTAGTCAAAATGGAGGTTTTTCTAAGACTTTTTAGTTTGTTTATGTTCTTTGTTTTCTGTTCTCTAGTTACTTGGGTTACATTGCTTTGTGTCGACCGCGCTTATGAGTTGCAGCATAGAAATTATCTATGGTAGCTCTGAGGTAGTTTCACATGATTCAATTTCTAACGGTGCCCGCGAGGATGTTTCATATTCATGTTATAATTCAGGTTTCAATATATTCATTGTTAACATCCATTTATCAAAAAAGAAAATCCTCTATTTCATAAAAAGTGAGAAGAGAGAGAAACATATCCTTTATATTTATAGAATTCTTAAAGTTTGTATATTCATCTAGAAATTTGTATATTCATCTAGAAACATATCCTTTATACAATAGAATTCATTCTTTCTCCTCTAAAAAAGAAAAAAGTCATAAAATAAATAGAAAATTCCCACTAACCCTAAATCTGAAGATTTTTTTCCCACTAATAAAATAAGATTCTAAAATTCTCATCAACCTAAACACTCTTAAGAGTGTTATTCCCGCTAACAAAACTTTTAGTTTTTTCTTTATTTTTGTTGTCTAAAATACCCCTTCTTCATGACCTCTTCTCTCATCTCCAAACTTTCAGATCTCATCTCATCTCTCTCTCTCTCTCTCTCTCTCTCTCTCTCTCTCTCTCGTCTCTCTCTACTTCGTNTACTCTTACGGTTCCTACTTACTTCGGCTTACTCTCTCTCTCTCTCTCTCTCTCTCTCTCTCTCTCTCTCTCTCTCTCTCTCTCTCTCTCTCTCTCTCTCTCTCTCTCTTCTCTCTCTCTCTCTCTCTCCAATACCAGCATACCAGCGAAGACGAAGATGCTGCCTTCTCTCTCCGATCCCGACGACGATGTTGCCTTCTCTCTCTGATCCCGGCAACGACGTTGCCTTCTCTCTCTCTCTCTCACATCCAGATCTAGATCGGACTTGATGATCAGACCGGATTCTAATAGTAGGAGCTCTGAATTCGTCGTGCTACATCACCGTTAAGGTCATCGGCGGTAGGGAGGAATGTCAGGATTGAGTTCAGTGTTGTCGATCACTCGGACCGGGTTGTTGTAGATGATGGTGTCGGCGCTTGAGATGGACGATGACGAAGGGCAAGTGGTTGCCGAAAGAGCATGAATTTGCATCGATACGCCTTCAAGAGCTCCCTCATCAAAATGCTTATTCTTTTCTCAATTAGATTTGTTATCAAGGTTATGCAGAATTCAAATCGAATATGAAACTCCCCCTCTCCACTTCTTTTTATTTATTAATTAACAAGAGAACTTCATCTCCTCGATTAGATGAAGAAGACGACAAAAATGGTAATTGGTATCATTATAGTACACATTGGATTTTGGCATTGGAATTGTTAGAGTACATATATGCACACACAAAAATGGTAGGACCCGTCGTGGTGAGAGGTCTGGCAGTGGAGAAGCTTTAGTTGTTGTTATTGGTGAGGAGTTTGGTGGTGGAGAAAACGCATGTCGTCTGCTCCTAAAACGCATGTCGTCTGCTCCTACTGCCCCTAGTAGATAGACACTCCTACTGCCCCCAGTAGACTCTCCTACTACTCCCAGTAGACCTCCGGATAGACTCATGTATATTGCCTCTAAAAGACCTCATATTGCCCCAATATACCCTCCGACAGACCCCCTACTGCCCCTAATAGATCCCCTAGTTTTCGTCGGAGTACGGTCAACAGTCATCGGAACCCGTACAACGTCATCGGCCGTGGGAATCCGGTCATAGAATTTTTTTTTCCCATAATAGACTCTTATAATGGTCTATTGTAGTTTATTTAATTTATTATAGATATAATTATCTTTTTATTGTTTAAGTTGACTCTTGAGAATTTAAAATCTAATTTTGTTAGAGCAACTTTAACAAACTCTCTATTTTAGTTTTTAGCTATTTTAGAGAGCGTGTTTAGTTTTTTTTTAATATTTTCGAATCTCTAGCATACTAGCCAAAGTTTAGCTATTATGTCTTTTAGCTATCTCGCTAGCTAAATATAGAGAGCGAGATGACTCAGATGAGGCTAACTATAATTTAATACATTCCTTGAAGATATTTTAAGTGATATATAAATATATTTAAACTATTTAATCTCTATTTGAAGAATAATATTGATGTAATGCTAGCTAAAATAGAGAGCATTGAGGCAACCACATTTCTAAAGTGACTAGCCAAAATGACATTTTAGCTAATTTGTCTAAAATTTAACCTAAAAATGGTTAGTATTTCATAGGCTGCATGTTCAGTTATTCGGAAACTACCAAACTGACAAAGTAGTGGAGTTCAATGACACTCATTACGAAAGCATATCTCATCGTAGTTGATCCCAGTGCGTGTTAGTGAGAGACCTTGCGCCATAAGGTGAGTCTAAGCTCTTGTTCTCACTACGCTATCTAACAAAGGTATAGTTGATAGGGTTTAGCTTGCAGTGTCGGCATCACCAGCCCAAGGACCTATCTCTTTGTTAATGCTGGATCGCATCTTTCCATTAGGCCAATCAACTAAGTTGATATCCATCAACGAAGGGTGGTTCGATAGTAGACTCATTATCTCACGTCCTCATGTACACTAGTGTAATACTTATAGAGATCTCTATATGGATTGGATTTGAAATTGAGGCGTCCCCCAACGATAATCACAATTCAGACTTCATGAGACGGATTTGAGTATCACTGATCAATGGATCAGGTTGTGCCAAGCTCGCTTTCTTTCTAGTGCGAGACAATATCGAACCTAAGGGCCTCCCTCCTTTTAGGGAGCCACACGGCCTTGTGACACCAATTTTTGCCACTATATGGCGTCACCATATCACCATCCATGGTGATGGCGTCAAGACCAACACTTTTTGGTCACGCCATGTCCTTTTGTAGGACATCAATCCTTGCAGACATATTTGCAGCATGTGAACTCGTCACTTTAACACTATAAGCATTTGGGATCAAGATAAGACTTAGTGGGGACAATTCACGTCGTTCCACTTGAACACTTGTGTTCTTATCTCCCCCTAACGGCGGGAATATTGTCTCACCAAAGTGACAATCCGCAATTTAACGGTGAATGAGATCGCCTGACAAGGTTCCTACATATGCGGATTATAGGTGGAGGTTCATATCCAACCTAAACTTATTCATCTCAAATGACCCATCATTGTACGCAGTGGCAATGCGATTTGGCACCTAGAAATAACATCTAGCCGAGCTCAAGGATTAGAGATCCGTTTCAATCCTGCCGAGCTCAAGGATTGCAATTTCGTGTCAATCCTGGTACACAGTCACGAGCTGTAGTACAACAAAATTCAATGATGGTAGGTCGTAGATGAATAGTAAAGCTGCATGCAAATATTGCATAGCCCTAAGACGCAATAGAAAGAGTGGTGCGCATCAATAATGTTCGAGCGACAAGCTAAAGTTGCTTGGTCGTAGCCTCGGTGAGACCGTATTGCGTGTGAACATGGGGTACAAGACACTTCAACTTACATCCCGATGAACTTCTTTAAGAATGGGTAGTGAGCCCGTAGAAGTATAAGCAGTATAAGCAGTATAAGCAGTAGATAATAGTGTAACACGTGACCAGTGTGTTAACACGTCAACCAACACCATAAAACATAAAAAGGTGTCCGCAAGTTGGTTGTATCTATCTACATAGTTTGATGTAAGAATAGAATGTTCACTTTTGTGTTATTTAGCGTAGGAGGGTCTCACTCCTTATTTAGCTAAAGAATAGGCTTTCAAAACGAGCAATGAGCATTGCAGGGGGCCAATGCGACATCGAGGAAAGGCCGGTGTACCTCAATTGCTTGAGGAATTGACCGGACGACCTCCAGGAAGTTGGAGTCGTGTTCGGGTGACGTCAATGTCCCCCGGGTCACCACCATGCTTCATGGTGATGCTAGATCTCGAATGTTTTCATTTTGAGCGGAAGAATGGATGTCCATGAGAA